>NC_089816.1:14144050-14447800 GCF_029633855.1 Hoplias malabaricus
TGTTGTTTCAGATTAGCCACTTGTCTAAATCCCACTCCCATTGCTGGACAGGCTGAGCCCATCTGTCAGCGAGCTCCTCTCTGAACAGGGGGGAGCAGAGGATGAGAGGTTCTAGAGGAGGAGGACAAAGAAGAAAAGAGGATAAGACAAGCTTGGGGAAGTGGAGCTGCATGTTGAGGAAGCCGTGTGGTCACCAGGCCTCCATCTCTCCCCTCTGTTTGAGCTGCAGGTGGCCTACAGCCCAACACTTTGAATGAATTCCTCAGTCAATTCAACAGGCCAAGCATTCAGATGGATTCTGTCAATTTTGCATCAAACACTTTTTTTGTGTCAGTCTTTCTGGGCATTTTTCACTTCCCTGTCCTTTTGCAAAATATGTGGTTACTATTCTATTTTCTCTTTTTGTTTATGTTGGAAAAAATATATGATCTGAACAGCTCATTAATGTTTTGGAGTAAAAAAGGTTCATTGTAAGTTTGACCTCTTCTCAGTGGCGGTAATGGAAACCGGACCTTGTGACATCTCATATATATTTTATTTGCTACCCAAATCTCCCAGTGAACCTCCATATCGTTGCTGTCTAAAGAAAGACATTCATTGTCTGTAAGCGCTTATCCAAGTTCAGGGTCACGGTGGGTCCTGCACCCTGGAAGGGGCACCAGTCCTTCACAGGGCAATCACACCTATGGACACTTGATTTGAGTCACCAATCCACCTACCAACGTATGTTTTGGACTGTGGGAGGAAACCCCCATAGACACAGGGAGAACACACCAAACTCCTCAGAGACAGTAACCCGGAGTGGGACTTGAACTCACAACCTCCAGGTCCGTGGAGCTGTGTGACTGCGACACTACCTGCTGCACCACCGTGCCGTCCTAAAGTAAAACATGAATCCCTGAAACTTTAATGTCAATCTAAAGAGATTTAATTCCAAGTAAATTTGGAGCATTTCATTTGGTTCATTCTTCATGCTATTTTCACACAGCGCTATTTTCAAATACTGTAGTAAACAAAATATTGACAAAAATGGAGATCCATGTTTTTTCTGGACAGCAACAATGTGTCATCTGAGTTTTGGAATCTAATTATAAAAAGGCAGAATATGTAGAGATACAAAATTAAATCCTAATTTTCTTTGCATATGTGTTTGGTTGACACCACATTGCATATTGTCACTGTTCAATTAAAAACATATATCTCCTGAAAAATTAACTTTATAGGAGAAGGAAAAAACCTCCTTAACTTTCAATGGAAGGGCATTTACAAAGACTTCATTCCAAGTGATTTTGGAATGTTTCTATTGGTCCATTCTTCATGAAATTTTCACATGATCTGAAGCTGCTGTGATCAAATGGTGTTGTAAATAAATCAACAAAATATGTGATATCCTTATATTCAGTGACATTAAGGTTCACTCATTCAAAACACAGGCATATACCTGAATGCACAGTTTGTATAATCCATAGAAAAACCTGAACTAAAAGGTACTGTTCTGGAGCAGCTGCATATGAACCTAAAGTGCCCATGCCTATAGCTAGGTGTTGGATAGGAAAGTATAAAGGCCTTCAGCATTAGGAGCAGTGGATATATGATCTCTGGAGTGATGGAGAAGTATTGGGATGGTTTAGAGTGCCGTTTGTGATGTACGGCTAATCATCCAGTGTCTTTACTTGACTGCATGGCTGTACTTGCTCAAAAAAGCCACACTGAATCCTTGATTGACTTTGTTTAATTAATCTGTAATTCAGCAAGGTACAGTTTCTGACAAATCAGTGACTTTCCCTTTAAATGTAAAACACAGTGAAATACAGTGGCGTCAATGAGAAATGCGAAAGGAACATGTTCTCATGTTTCCAAATCAACCCCTATAGCCTGGGTTGTGAGGCTGTAAACTGATTAGCATGCTAATCATACAACAATATACTTTTCTAAGTTGTTTTGTCTGACTTTTTGGCCTTTCTTTACTGAAAGGGTTTTTCTGTAACTCTGTCCCCTTTCTGGCTGCTTTTTTCCTCCACGGGAAGTGAAGGCCCTGTTATGAGGACTCATAATCTGACGCCAGGAAGAGGGTTTGTTCACAAAAACATAGGCTAATTTATGTTAGCCTTTCACATAACCTCTTCCTGTTTTGGCTCCAGACACAAAACCCCTGCTGCCAAGACTTAGCATATACACGTAAAAGACCTATTCTAAAAAAAATCTAAATAATTACCAGATAATGACAACATTGGAGTTCTTGTGTTCTTTGCAGACATTCATGTCAGACTTTGTGTGATTTATTTTTGATTTTCCCACAGAAAACTATTCTTCTAGACTTGCTTTTCACATATGGTCAGGTGACGCAATGTTTTCTCCAAAGCTCTTTCAGTGCTAAGCAGCATTAGAACAGTTTTCTAATCTTTTAAGATGCTGTGGCGCACGGGACCTGAGGGCAGAATGCCTGGCTGATGAGATGACCGCATGTGGATGCAAAGGTTCCCCGTCAGACTGCTCTCACACGTCACTGAGCCAGGAGACCACTGATCCTCTAATGATGTTTACAAGGAGAGAGTACCGTCTGTTCCTGGCCTTCTGTTCCAATCGGTGCAAGAGCGATGTTGTTGTAGGAGTGAAGTGGAGACTGAACCTGTTGTGGTCTGTTTGAAGGCACTGTTACTGATGGCACTGTCAGTTTTACACATATTTATGTTAACCTTAACTGTTGGAGTGATTTGTATTAGAGACAAAATTAGAGGCAGGAACCAGGACCCAAAATGGGGGTGGGTGGGGTGTCTCTGTGTGTGGGGGGATGCGGCTAAGTAAACAATCCTTATATCATCCACTCATTCATCCTCTGTAACCACTTCATTCTTTTCAAGGTTGCTGGGGATCTGGACCCTGGTACAAGGCAGGAACACTCCCTGAACAGGGCTCCAGTCCATCACAAAGGATCACACACGTTTGGACAATTTCACCCAATCACTCACGCACTCACTCACACCTGTGGACAATTTCACCCAACTAGTCTGCCTAAAAACATGGTTTTGAACTGTGAGAGCGGCATGGTGGCGCAGCAGATGTCGATGTCACACAGCTCCAGGGATCTGGGTGTTCTGGGATCTGATGTTTCCGTGTGGGTTTCCTCCGGGTGCTTCAGTTTCCGCCCATGGTCCAAAAACATTTGTAGGTGGATTGGCGACTCTAAAAGTGTCTGTACATGTGAGTGGACCCACCGTGTACCTGAACTGGATAAGTGGTTACAGATAATGAATTGTGAAAGGAAACCAGAGCACCTGGTGGAAACCCACATAGATACAGAGAAAACACTCTTCATAGTCAGTAATCTGAGGCAGGGCTTGAACCCACAGACCCAGGACCCTGGTACTGTGTGGCAACTACTCTGCCTGTAGCCTGTACCTTAAATCCGGATTCCTGTAAAGTAAACATATATCTCTTACATGCCAAGTCTTGAGGCATCTTAGCCCCCTCCCCTCTCTTCTCACTCAGCCCCAAACTCCAGAGAATATGTGAGGCCCTTAGATTGGGTCCCATCTGCTCTGTTCCTCTTGTTAAAACAGCTCCACCTGACCTTGACAGCACTGGAATGCACTCTCACACACTCTCACACACTGCCAGTGACTCCTATGAAGCCATGTGGACAATTCCCAGTGGTGCCGGATCTGCTGCAGCCTCTGTAATTAACGCAGCTTCTTCCATCCTTCTTTCTGCTCCATGGTCAATACGAGCATTCACTTTCAGCCCAACTGAACAAACACAAACCAAAAGCTCCACAGCTCCGTTCAGGTTCACTACCAACATGTCGACACAAATGAGAGTTCTCTTGCTACCGAATTACAGCCTGCCTTCCAGCTTCAGGCAGCACTTTTTCTCCCGGCCGGAGTAGACCTTTTAAAAAAATGATGTGTCTCCATTCCCTGAGCACAATGGAGACCCATTTGTCTCTGTATCCATGGTGAAAGTAGAAGCTCTCTCTAGACTAATTGTTTGAGGAGATCTTGATCTGGATAAATCAAACATCTGATTATTTCTTCAAGGGCCAAGACAATGCCACTGCCCAAGGCTGGTGATTGTCAATAACCTGGTGGGTGGTCCTCCAGCAGAGTGCTTCAGTTAATAATATGTAACAAGGCTGCCTTTGGATCCTTCTACTCCAGCATAAGGTGACCTTTTGTGATTAGCTCCCCTTGAAGGAGAAGAAAAGAGCCGCTATGAATGAACCCCACTCCCTCCCAGGGTGCCACCAACTTCACACTGTCCACTGCCTCAGCGCTGAATAAAATCACACTCACGCCTTGTTTGAAGAAATGACTGAACTGGAAGCCTTCAGGCGGTGATGTAATGTGGCCAGGCTCAGAGGCGTACCTGCCTAAAAATGGGCATGTGCTGTGTGCTGGTGTTCTGGTGGGTGGTCCACCTTCTGATTCTTTATTAATCTGAGCTGGACTTAGATGCTGCCGCTTCTGTCTGACTATATCACATGCAGCTATAGGGGAAAGTTTGATTCACATAAGAGAAATGATTTAACCTCCATTTTTGTAATGTTAAGCTTCATATCAAATGCCACTTTTCCTCTGCATGGTATTGGCATTTTTTAGTCCCTGCTCACTCATGGCTCCAAGCGACCTGATAAGGGACTAAAGCAGAGCGCTGATTGGCCAGAGAGACATGCCAATACTGAAGAAATGCAGATAACCTGCACAAACTATGTGTGTGTAATATCTATCTCCAGGTTACAGTAGAGGTCACATTTGTTTTTATTTGACTCACAATGGCAGCTGTGTTCTTTTGAAGAGGTTCAGTGAAAAACTTTCAAGGAATGAAAAACCTACTGATCTGTCTGAACTGTCTGAGCTGTGTTCAGTCCCAAAACAAACATAAACAAAATGTGAATACACGCTGTGTAAACAATGCTTAAGCTTACCGCCACTGTTGTTGTTGTTTCCAAAGGCCACCGTTCCTGTTGGAGATGGTGTTTTGCGACATCACTAGCTACATTTCAGTGGGGGAGCTGCGGTAGAGGAAATAGGACCAGGTACCAGGTAAAAAGTGAGTCTTTGATAGCTATTAGCCAAGGATTACACCTCCCCCACGCCCCAATGCCCCAATGCCCAGCTCTACCTTCATGCAGCACAATAGATAATGAATCAATTTCATACCCAATACTGCACATATTGAATTCATGCAGAAACATATTAATGAAAATTATGTTAGAACTGTGCTTTGATCCATGGATTTCTGATCATGCCATGGGGCAGTGGTGCTGCTAGGCCTCTCCATCAAGTAGAAGGAGCTGTGTAGAACTGTTCTGCGTCGAAAATCGGTTAAACTGAGCTCAAAGACTCGTCCCCCACATTTGTGCCTCGAATCAGAACTGTGGGAGTACACAGAGGAGCCTGACAGGACGTGGAGCTCTTTATGTGGCGTTGTCCCACCTCAGCCCACCGGAAGCTGTGATTACATGCCAGGGGCGCCACAGTCCCCCAGCAAACAAATAATAACCCTCATCCTCTCCTCCTTTAATTAACCCCCCCCCCCCCCCCACTATCACCACACATATGCTTACCATCACACAGTTATTACCCAGGATACCCCGGGGGCCCCCAGCCGGCCAGCCCTTGTTTACAAATTCCTGCCATATTTCAGGATCTGGAGGACTTCTGTTAGGGAGGCGAGGAAAACAGCTGTTGAAGTAGAGACGGCTTCCGGAGTGCTCTTCTTTCTCAACAGCCAGTGGCATCCGGAATCATCGGTCAGGAATGTGCTGAAATGGTCAGGAGAAGGAGAGAGGCACAGGGCCAGCGGGAGCACTGGGCCAGCACTGTTATGTCTCATAGAAAGTGTAATGGGCATTGTTTCCGGGGGCATTCCCGAGAATGAGTCTAAAAAAGAGGCTAAAGCTGCTTGTTGTTATGGAAACAACGGAGGACAAGGTGTCCTTAAACACCACTACAATGGGCTTTTGTGTTTTACTCCAGACACACCCCATGAAATGATAATGTGTTATATTCGGTCCTTCATACTCATTCCAATTATGCTAACCAGGCTTGGACTGATGCTTGAAAAATGGCTGTCTACTATGTTTTAAAGAGGGGGAGGCCACATTTGAAGAAATACTGTGAATGTAATGAAGAACACTGTGTGTCATTCAAATGTTTACATTTTCACATGAATCAAGTATAGTACAGTACCGTGAGAAAGTCATTGACTACACTGCATTTATTTAGTTTCTGGTCAGAATGACCATTAAACACAGATCCTTCATTTTCCAGCATCTGGAATTATATTTTTGAAGCCATTTGCTGTATTTTTTTGCTGTGTTACAGCTATTATTTGTATTTTTCCCACCCTTCCCCGAGACAGTCATTGTGTTAACTTCAGAAGAGATGTACTGTCACAAAGAAGAGAAACTTAATTCATTTTCGGTGGGAGCTGGTGATTTCTGGTGACAGACGTCCAAAAACTATGCTGGTGAAGCAAATGGCTGGAGTTGGCATAGTGACTAGGGTGGACTATGTCCATAATCCTGAAAAGGAAGACATTCATTCATTCATTCATTCATTATCTGTAACCGCTTATCCAGTTCAGGGTCGCGGTGGGTCCAGAGCCTACCTGGAATCACTGGGCGCAAGGCGGGAACACTCCCTGGAGGGGGCGCCAGTCCTTCACAGGGCAACACAGACACACACACACACATTCACTCACACACTCACACCTACGGACACTTTTGAGTCGCCAATCCAAAAAGGAAGACATCACACCAAAAAAAGAAGCACATTATCCTGGAAACAAGTTTGTTGGGGATCTGCAGGTTTGCAGCTCTGCCTCGATTCAGTCTTCCTCAGGATGATTCCTGTCATTTCTTCATGCTGCACTCCTCACTGAAAAGATATTGTGAGGGTGGAGCTTCTGCAGTAGCCAGTAGGGAAGCAAGAATAGCCTATAACGCACCACTGTTCCTAACAAAATATAAAATAAATCCAATGTGAAACATTTAACTCATTTGCTCCAGAAAAGAGGGCTATAAAGCATCCATCCAGTTGTTGTGCCAGAGAGAGGATTGGGAACTGAAAAAACAGACTGCCCATCCTAAAGCTGGGCATTTGGCCATCCTAAAAGTAACAGAGTTACATTTTACATTTTTGCAAATTAAGAATGCAAGGACATGGTGAATACCAATAGGTATCCAGCAGGGCTGTATGTGCTTTCATTGCAATGCTGCACTGTGGCACTTTGCATCTGTAAAACCAGAGTGCTAAAGCTCAGCTTGACAGCATCTTGGGCTGTCACTGCCGGTATGAATGCTTCATTGGACATCGTGTATATTTTCTGCTTTAGATTATCAACACGGTTATTGCCCCAAGTAAATAAACTGAAGAGGAAAATGGTGTTGAAGCCAAAGATATGAATCAAGCAAATTCAATGCATCACTTTTTCTATGCGACTAAATATCAAATGCTAATTCATTCTTATACCATTCATTAAACTCCAGACTCTGAGCTTCGAGTAAACTGCTTAACAGGAGCGGAAAACGGAAGCCATTTATAAACATTCACTGCTTCAGCTGAACATTGTGTATCAACATGGCCCATGCGTCCAGCCTGTGTCCAGTGTCCGGCCGTGTCTCTAACAGTATTTCCTGTTTGTAGCCCTTCCGGTCGAGGCGCCTTCTTGTGTGGCTGCTGTCCCAGAGGCCCTGAGGGCTTCTCTTCCTGTTTTGGTCAAAGCTGCAAATGTGCAATTTGGAGCATGTCCCTGCAGCGCCGAGCTGAGTCCAGCCCACAACCCAGAGCACAATTAACCACGAGAGCAGGATACATACCTCCCTCTGGCTCCAGGCTCCTCTTTAACCAGGAATGCACACAGTGTCACTGCAGCCACACAGGCAGACAGGCTGACAGGCAGGTAGACACTGAGGCAGGGTGAAGCTTTTCAAAACTTACAAGGTTGTCAAGTGTCAGATATGATTATAAAGCACATCTCCACCCAGCAATTCAACCCAAATCACAGCAAGACAATATACACTAGATAGTTAAACATTTCTGTTTCTCCAACACTTCCTTGTCATAAAGTGTATTACTATGGAGTGCTGCAGTAACAGCCTCTCCTATTTTAGGAAACCTCAATGCTGGGACATGTCTATGAGGATTTGATTGCGTTCAACCCCACAGACTTTAGTAAGATCTTGTAGTTTGTTAAACAATTAGCTCTGGATCAAAAGCACCACTCTAACTCACCCCAAATGTACTGGATGGTGCTCTGTCTCTTCAGAAAATACAATTCCAGTGTTCAACTACCAAATGCTTGAGGGCTTTGTACCCCATAGGGCCACAACTAGGTATTAGGCAGGGTCAACTGCTCATGTGCAGCTGCTTCAGAGCATTGCATTCATTTGGCACTGCTATTCTTTGGAGTGTGTAAAACTGAACACTTGTGTCAGCAATGGGTCTATGTTAAAGTGTTATATATGGTTTTGAACAGTTTTTAAAGGTTTCCTAAGGCTACCTAAGGCTTGTGCACAGTTTTGCATGTGCTGGTTTAAAACAGCATGTGTTGAAAACCTCTTAGAAAAACGTTCATTACCTCCAGGCCTGCATCTCGGAACTCTGTGTACCCGTATTATCAACAAAGGACAGGACATCAGCAGAGCTCCCTACAGAAACAAGCATGCAAAGCTGCACAATGGGCAGCCGGCACTGGGAGGTGAAGTAAATATCCAGCAAACAGGAACTTCCCCTGTCCCTCAGGAGGCAGGCAGGAAGAGAAAGCCTCCCACTGGTGAAGTATAAGACACTGTGAGTGACCTTCGACCCCTGCAGGTTTAGAGGGCCACCCGTCCCCGGAGCACAGAGAACAACAGGGCAGGATCCGTGTGATTGAAGTGGAGCCGTCATTGTCTCAGGGCAGCAGCTCCACCCAGGAGCCCTCAGGGAAGCAGCCTGCCCAGGAGTAGGAGGCTTCCAGCTAAGGAAGTTTTTCAATGCTTCATGATTTCGTTACTTCCCAAACAGCCACACAACTCTTCCCCACAACGACAGATGTTTTTTTTTTTTTTTTTTTTTTAATAAGCTAACAATGGCAATCTCAAAGCAAAACCCCCACATGCCTGCAAAGGTCCTGCGGAAAGGTTTGGCCAAGTCAGATGTGATTGCACCATTCTTAACCTTTACTTGCACAAACATGATCCTGAATGGAAGAGTCATCTGAAGAAAACTTCACCCATCGCCACATCTCTAAAGTCAATGTTGTTGCAAAACAACAGCTAGGTAACCCTTCAGCTATTTCTGTTTAATGAGTGGTGTGGACGGATGAAGGAAACAAAAACTCTTTGGCCAAGATAACCAAAGGTACTTTTGGAGAAGAAAAGGATCAGCAAATTGAAACCATTGTGACATAGTCAGTCAGGGGCCAATTAAAAAGAGACAGGATTCTTTGATAGCAGGGTGATCAAAAAATAAAACTTCTTAATCTTTTCATCTATTACATCTTTTCACTTCTAACTAAATATACGGTTCCGCCTGGGGTAACTGCACGCTTGGAAAAGCAGGTGACCGTGTTGTTGCCTCACTCAGCGGTGGTGTGCAGGGCCTTGCTTTGACGCACCAGATCACATCAGCGCTGTTGTGATAATAGCAGGAAGAGGTGAGTTGTTATCAGTTTGCTGACTCCCGGTGTGACCTGCACAACCCTTAGCATTCAGGCCTGCTAAACTTTAACTGTAGATGTGAGTATCACTTGTTGGCACTTGCGTGACTAGAGAGAGGGTGGGGTCACAGAACAGCCGCCAGGAAGACTACAGTAGAAATACAGCAGCAGTGTAAGTAATACTGACAGACAATACACAGCCATGATGGAAAAGCACTGTCGCTTGAGTGGCTGTTAACTTCTCCTTTCAAGGCACTGAGGAAGTCCACCCCTGTTTCCGGATCAGGTTTTCAGCTTTAAACACTGACAGTGCTCCTATATTGACTTATGGAACCTGTTCCTACATCAATAATCTTGCGCTTTAGAATTCCCTGCCAAGGCAACATCCAGTCACCATGCAGACTAATATACATTACATTAAACTAATATAAATACAGCACATTTAGTGTAGTCTTTTAGTGTAACGTGTCTAGTTGAAGAAGAAGGGCCAAAATGATGGTGCTGAGAATGAGATTTTGTTTCAGACAAGGCCCCACCCACACTCTTGACCCTCAGGTGTGAAGAGAAAGAAAAAGAAGTAGGGTGAAGGCTGAACGGAAGATAAAAAAGCAGGAGAACTGCAGAGTTCCTAGAGAAGCGTTTTCCTAAAAGCTACAGGATAATGACTGTTACAGCGCTCCCGCTAAGCATTGTATGTTAAAAGCACTGCATCATTTTGCCTGTGTGGTCACTCTGCATATGAATGGCAGGTCTAAATGGACTATTAAGGGCAATTGACTGCTGCTGGAGACAGCGTGTCTGAGAACGTGGCAGCTACCCCTGCTTGTACTTTTCATTTTTCATCAATATGACAAAACTTTAGATATTGCAAACAGCAGAGCACTGCAGGGTTTCAGACTGGAACTTTAATCTGGACTGGAACTGGTTGAGCTAAAACAGGTAGAGCACAGGTCCATGACTTACCTGCCAGGTTCAGCAAGAGACTGACTGACTGACCAGCTTTGGTTTTTAATGATAATAACAATCACAGTATAAACATACTGTATAAACTTACACATGCTGTATCTTAAGAAACCCATAATAAAGCACCACTAGTACAGGGTTTTGAATGTAGATGTTGTTAATGGCTGTGGCTTGAACTGTTGGGCTCATTTTTGCATTTAATTTGAGGTGGTCCCCTTGGTTTACGTTCCTTTACAAATCACCATTAGCTGGTTGTGTTGATGAAAAGAAACAAAGGAACTATATCTTAAACATTTGAGAAGGGCTAGTACTGAAGGGCTTCTGAGTGTTAAAATGCACTGATTGTTCCTTTAATATGTTTATTGGACTAAAAGTTCACACATGATACAGCTTCATGGAGAGCCATCATCTGATCCCCTGCTACCAGAGCTTCAAACAAACCCTGAAACTCCACATGTTTTAAAGGTGCAGCAGGAGATTTGTCTCATTTTATGCCTAGAAATAATAACCAATTGAAAACAAAAGATGTTTTAGTAACTGGGTCAGCACAAATGCTTTCTGGATCTGAGAAAAACTGTTAGAAAAATGCCACAAAAACAAAATTGACTAGCGCACCTTTAAAAACAGAACGTTTTTTTTTCTTTTGCAGATGGCCACATTAAACCCAACTCTATCTATACCTAATCCTAAACCTGTTTCTTCAGACTTTTTGCTAACAGTTAAAGCCTATGGTGGACTCAACTAATTGATCTCATTTGTTTATGCATTTATTCAACTGACACATACTGTTACATACTCAGTATTTATTTATTAGGTTAACACTTTTAGATGCTAACACAGACTTTAGCTAAGACAAAATAAATAAATAAATAAAAATAAAAAACAATTAATGGTTTAACTTACCCTTGAATCAAAATGTAATCTTAATGTTAAACTTGACTCTGAAAATTAGTTTTGTAGTGATGAGTAATGTAGTTTGTCAATCTTTGGTGGTCTATAGGAGGCTCACACTCTGACGTTTTGTTTATTTGTTATAGATGACATGCATAGTATTTAAACATTTATATTTCTCTATGACATGCTCTCAGAATTATTTATTTATGCGTCCATGTAATTATATAGTCTTACACACTTTCTCAGCATGCCTTTTTGTTTTCGCCATAAACAATCATTCTGTTTTGTTCTGATCTCTCTCTCTCTCTCTCTTTCTCTCTCTCTCTCTCTCTCTCTCTCACTCTGTGTGTGTGTGTGTGTGTCTCCTCTGTTTGTTTGTAGCCGTTAGGATCCGGAGCGGAAATTCCTTTCCGTTTTTGTGAATGACAAACTCATTAACAATTCATAGACGCGGCCTGTTCCATCCGGCCCCGTTGCCGGGGCGACCAGCGCTCGGAGCCCTCCAATTGGTCGGCGAGCTTAGAATGCGGCCATTGAAACGAAACGCCCCTCGCGCGCTCAGATCCATTCACCACTCTGCGCCGCTGTCGAGAACGCGCATTGACCGCACTGAGCTCGCGCTCTATAGTCGTATTCGAATTGCAGACCGTGGACCGGGCCCTTATCCGAACGGAGAACGAACGCCACGATACGACAACAACAACATCAACAACCGGGTTTTCATTGCCGTGCTTTCTCTCCTCTTGGACGCCGAGCTCGAGACTCCGGCAGTTATATAACAGTGGAACGGCAACGTCAGCCGCTGTGGATTCCACTCACTGGCTGTGGCTCAAGCCATTGATAAACGCACGCGCACGCATTCATTCTCGGGCGCAATAGCATGAATGGAGTGCGCGCGCGCAACTAACTAACGGCAGAAAGGCACGGGAAGCGGGAGAAGAGCAGCAGCGAGGACCGTCGTCCGTTTTTAAAGGACCCTTCCGCGTGTTTACTCTTTTAATGCACGGGGCCTCACGCGTCCGCGAACGCTTCCGTCCAGCTACCTTTTGAGGTCTACGGAAAGGACGCAACGCTTCGACCTTCTTCGCTTTTTGTAGTTCCCCGATGCTCGATAAGGTGAGGCCCGTGCATCTTGACTCGGCGATGGCGATCAGTAAGAGCGCGGAGTGGCTGAGGGAGCAGCTCGAGACGCGGCGCGACGGCTTGCTCGTGATGGACTGCCGAGCGCGCGAGCTCTACGACTCATCGCACGTCGAGACGGCCATCAACGTGGCGATCCCCAGCCTCATGCTGCGGCGCCTGAAGAAAGGCAACCTTCCCGTTAAGGCGCTGCTCTCCAGCGGCGAGGACCGAGAGAGGTTCGCGCGCAGGTGCAAGACAGACACCGTGGTCCTGTACGACGAGTACAGCCGTGACTGGAACGAGAACGTCGACGGAGGCTCGGTACTCGGCTTACTGCTCCGGAGAATGAAGGACGAGGGCTGCCGGGCTTTCTACCTCGAAGGTAACATTATGTCCCAGACTTCTGTACACGGCAGGAATTAGCTTAGTGTGTTCAGGGTGTTCTTCTCAGGAGCCCGTGTTACGGACTGTAGGCTAATGATAATACAAAATAACCATAACAATAATAAATGTTGTTTTTCATATATAAAAAAATGACGGTTGAACATTAGCTCTAGTGCTACAAGCATTACACTGAAAGACTGGACGGCGCTTCTTCAACCCCGCGTTGAAGAGCCACTTTAAAACCTTTCAGTTAGCTTTATAATAGCCTAAAGTTTTATGTTCTCGATAAAGCGGCACTGAAATGTTCATAATGATGCAATGCCCTTCATTAGCCTTCTGATAAAATCTGTTCTATGGTAAAGACATTAGCTTACTGCTAAAACCTGCCTCTGTATTCTTCTCATTTTAGTAAACGTTACCTCAGTGAGAGAGCATTACCCTCGGTGATGGAGACTGTAAAAATAACTGTATATAATAAGATAATATATTATCATTTTTCAAGACACTTCAACCTTGAAAGTTATGTTTTTTTGGCTTAAAGAATAGGTTTAGTCCTGTATTGCTCTTCTAAATCCTCTGTTACACACTCAAATTTTGTGTTGGAACAGCAGACCTATGATCAGATCCAACGCTCTTTGTAAAACATATAGCTACAGTGGTTCTGTAAAACTAAATTAGGTCAATTTTAAATATTCTGCTGTGATTTCAAATATAAATCTAATGGTAAAAGTTTAAATTAAACTTATGTTTTTAATAAAAATTTTGTTACATTCTTGTTGACACATTTACCTCATAAATATAGCCAAGTTGGCTGAAAAAGGCTTTCATTTTTCTATTTAAACCCATAGCGATTGCCAGTGGGTTGTGTACATACCTTTGTCATGCCTTAGTGATTGAGAAAACCTCCAATGTTAGACCTGACTTTTACAAGGGTATGTGCTTGCTTTTGAACTGTCTCTAAAATATGCACTCAATGTTTTTTATTCATGTTTTACAGGCGGCTTCAGCAAATTCCAAGCAGAGTACCCTGCTCTCTGTGAGACGAACCTCGACGGCTCGTCCAGCAGCAGCTCACCCACAGCTCAGGTCCTGGGCCTCGGAGGCCTGCGGATCAGTTCAGACTCCTCAGACATTGAATCTGACATTGATCGCGACCCGAGCAGCGCCACAGACTCGGACGGAAGCCCCCTCTCCAACCCTCAGCCGTCTTTTCCCGTGGAGATCCTGCCACACCTCTATCTGGGCTGTGCTAAGGATTCAACAAACTTGGATATCCTGGAAGAATTTGGCATCAAGTACATCCTCAACGTTACCCCAAATCTTCCCAATCTGTTCGAGAACGCTGGAGAATTTAAGTACAAGCAGATCCCCATTTCTGATCACTGGAGTCAGAATCTCTCGCAGTTTTTCCCAGAGGCCATCAGCTTCATTGGTAAGCATCAGACACAGGCAAACGATAACATCTGCTAACGGATGTTACTATGGCCTGCATTTGTGCTGTGTCCTGTTATTGTGTTAATATTAAACACTGCATACAGTTTCTGTGCTTGTAATGAGCCGCTGTAACCAGGATGTATGCTTATAAAACTCAGATTAGACACGGTCTGTGTTGCCGTAAGAACACGAATGGTCAGCTTTGACTCTAGGGTGCTCTAGTAACCCAGTCCACAATGAGCAAAGAAAAGCAACTCTGGTTAAATTCTAACCAGCCAGTTTGAGTGGCTGTCGCTGTTCCTTCATGTTTGCAGAAGAGTTAAGCTGAGCCTTGTGTAATTGTGGTACAAAGGCTTATGATGAAACAGGAGAAGAGGGAGGGGGAGCGTAATTTGAGCTCAACAGGAAGGAAGCGGCATTGAAAGTAATGTAGGACAGAGCAATGTTTCTCCACACAATGGGGCCCATTTACAGGGGAATGTTGACATCCTGCTAGCCATGACAGGGTGCCCCCATGACTTCTACATTTACACGCCCAAATGGTGCCATTGTCAAGTAACCTGGTGAGCGGAAGGATCATTTGATAGGCCATAATAGCCCATTTCCATGTCAGATTCCACAAAGAAAATGGAAGATTTGTTTTTGCCCTGCCTGCTGTCATGCACCGGAGAGTTCGCTGAATGAGGGGGTTTTGTGTTAGAGCAGAGAGTCTAATGAATTCTGACACACAGCTTCTCTCCCGGCAGCATGGCTAATGTAGTATTACACATTTATAAGAGTACATCGCTTCAGCCACGCAAAGTTTGCAGATTGTATTATTCAGAGGGAAGCCAAGTTTGTGACTTCTTGGGTAGTGTTTCTTGTTTGAGGAGTAATGAGGATTTAGTTTGTCTATTGTGTATGTGTGTATGCATCTGGAGGACAGAAATGAATCAGCTCTCTCCTTCCTTTCTTTCCAGATGAAGCCAGAGGACAGAAGTGTGGCGTTCTGGTCCACTGTCTGGCCGGCATCAGCCGTTCTGTCACGGTGACAGTGGCCTACCTCATGCAGAAGCTCAACCTGTCCATGAATGATGCCTACGACATTGTGAAGATGAAAAAGTCCAACATCTCACCCAACTTTAACTTCATGGGTCAGCTCCTGGACTTTGAGCGCACTTTGGGCCTGCAAAGCCCCTGTGATAACCGTGCCTCATCGTCCCCTTCGCAGCCACTCTATTTTACCACACCCACCAACCACAACGTCTTCCAGCTCGACCCACTCGAGTCCACGTGAGAGTGGCCCTCCTCTGCTTCTGGTGCACCCCTCCTGGCTCAAAAAGGTGTTCAAATATTGAAACATGGGTTTCTCTTTTTTCGTCACCTGTCAGAGGGTTCCTGATGTTTTTTGACACAGTTGGCTGGAGACGACAGCTGACGTGAGTAGCCTCTGACGCGACATGTGGTTTTGGCCGAGGCGGATAGGCAGCTGCTGTAATTCTGGGACAAAGAGACAGAGAGCAGACACTACAGCTCTGTATTTCTCTGAGACTCTCTAAGGTAGTTTCTGTTTTTATATCTTCGTATCCAAGCATGTGAAGACTGTCAAAACTGACTGAACATTCAACGTGGAACGTCACACACAATACGGCTGGCGTGCCAAAGAGACTTGTTTGGAAGTGGACAGTTGTATACTCTGTTTGTTTTGTTTTTTCTAGCACTTGCACCTTCACATTTTTTGGGTGTGCTCTCCATGTCTTCAGTGAAGACTTGCCTGTTTTGGGGATATTAAAAAAACACCCTCGTTGATGATGGCACAGTATAGTGTACTCCAGTTTATTTGCGTGGAGTCATTTTTGAAACGTTTATACATGTGTATATTAAAGACTTTGGTAAGCCTTGCCCTAGCCGCAGTATACCTGTCGCAAAAAGAGCGGGTACTGAATCTTTTTTCCTTCTTTTTTCATCTATGTAAACAAACAGAATACTGATCAATATTATCTATGAGTTAAATGCCAAAAATTCAATAGGTTTGGTGAGAACATAAATATGTATATGTATAATATATTTCTTCTTGTTTTCATTTGCTTAATTGATGAATTCAGCCTTTATCAGCCTTTTTTATGCACCCTTCCACACTCAGAAAGCCACCTTGTTCTCTTGCCTTAGGTCTTCTGTACATAGGAGTAATGTTGTGCATTAACCTCTCAGAGCAATCCCCCACCCCCACCCCACCACTTAAGCTTATCTGTCACCAGCTATCAGTTCTCCATAGGATCGAGATATAACAAGTGGCACATTCAGAAAGTATTGTTTAAAAACTTGTATCTGTTTGTGTTCAAGGCATACCTTAAAACCAAGTTGGCGTAAACACGGATGCATGCTCATGTTTCAACCTAGAACCAGGACGCCTTGATAACTATTTGTTTTTGTTTAATGCGGGGACGGTGGATGATTGACCCTTGTTTTAGTGCAACTGTATAAGGTTTCTGAAATGTTGACATGGCAGGAGACATTTACATGCCTCTCCTCTTCAGGGAAATTATGTGAAATGCAATTTATTTGTCAGAAGAGTGATTGAAATGGTTTTTAAGGGGACATGTGTTCCCTCAAAGCGAAGGCCTGTTCTGAAGGAAGAGGGGCTACTTTTCACAGCTCCTCACTTCAATCCTACGAATGTAAAGAGATGATAAGTTATTAATAAATTGCTATTTTGTCTATTCAAACCTACTGATGCATATTTCTGTTTTCTTTTACATTCATCAAAGTTGTTTTTCAGTAACATTCTGGGAGTCACTCATAGACCAGGAATCACCCGAGCAAACAGAACACTTTCACTCATTCCATTCCTAGATTGATTTTTAACTGGGAGAACACAGCAGAAAAAAAACATTCTCCTTCAGGTCTGGCACGAGCGTATCCTCTTTTGGGGTCAAGGTTTCTGGACAGCCTTGTGGCAGTGTGGAGCAGCTGGTGTTTCAGAGCTGGGCAAAGGAGGCTGATATGTTCCCCCTCCACTTCCTGTATGGAGATCTGTGGATCAGCCTCCGCAGGAAGAGAGCTGTAACCCGACTCTGTAACCTGCCTCTGGCATCTGCTGGAGCCATAGATTATTCCAGTGTATGAGTGGTAAAAGCAAAGGAAGGAAAACGCCAATTTGATTACAGTATTCAAACTAGTGGTTGTTTATGACAGTGACACTGGGCATAATGTGAAGTGTTAACGTGTTGATTTATCAAGAGCAATGCAGATAAATCAGCTTAAAAAATTTGAATCAACTATAAAATGATCAAACCTCAGACAGACCTCAAACAGACTAACATTAATACAACCAACACTAAACCAGAGTCAGATTTCCAGTTTAAATAAACATTAAGTTCAAGTTTTACCTTCATTATAGCTTTCTATTCATTTCCTACTTTTGGGGGCTGTTAGTTCCTTGTTCTGAGAACACCAGCAAATTCTTTGCTGCCTATTTCCTTTTTCACTCTGCTTCTGTGGCAGCTACAGCTTCTTTTGAACCCATAGCGGTGAATGGTCTCCTTACAGAAAAAGGAGTGAGAGAAATACCTGTGGAATTCCAGTGGAATCTGTCAAAGGTGACAGTTTTGAATTTTGCTTTTGTGATGTTGACTATTTTGTTGGTCTGCATTTGCATGGTTGAAGAACATGATAACATTTAAGCACTTTCAGTGTAGTAATTTTTCAGCCATTTGTGGCTTGAATGTCACTGACTTCTCAGTGTAATGATAGATAGCTTGTGGTATAATTCTGAGCAGTTTTGCTCATGGAGCCATTGCCCCCACAGTCCACAATGACCTGGAGGCCGTGAAAACAACCCCACAGCAGGTTGAGGCTATACTTGGTCTGTGTGTTAATCCTGTGTGAAGGGTTTCAATCCCCATCATCCTCCAGTGACAGCCTGCCCTGCTGAGGATTTGCTAGCACCCCCAGCAATTTCCGGTCTTGTGGCAGCTCGAGTTCCAGCGCCCCAACAAACACACACACACACACACACACACACACAAACATGCTCGTATCTTCCCCTCACCACTGCTTGTCAGCTGCACTGCAGTAGTACTGTAATAGAGGAAGCATGCTGAACACTGTAAACTGTTCATTTTCAATCCAGTTTCTGAGCCTTGTGTATTGCGTTCTCAACTCTCTGTTCTAATCTTATTTACCCCTTTGGCCAATTGCCCATACATGAAGGCTCTACATACTGCAAAACTAGCATGTATGTTTCACATTGGACAGACTGCTTTTTGAATATCCTTAAACTCTAAACTATAACCAGCCATGGCCTGGTCTCATGGGAGCAGGTTTAGTTTTACTTTGAGTGACAAGATGGCCTTCTCTCACCTGTCACTCACTGCAATGCTAGCCAACATGACATCTTTTATTTGGATGGCCAGGGTTCTCCTGCAAATGGGTTGAGTTACAATGTCTTGGTGTTGGTGGCAGTTGGAAAAGAATCTGTGGCTGGTTTCTATGTACAAATGGCAAGCTAGTTATAAGGTATTTAATATTCATTAATAAATATTTCACTTTATCAGAAAAGGCCATGCACTAAATATTTTTGATTTGAACATATTCATAAATAACTCAACTAAGTTGTTTCCAAAAGAACCTGAACGACATATGTTTAGTCCAATATTTTCAATGTTGCACTCCTTTGAGTTAAAGTATGTGCACATATATGGGGCGTTTGAGTATGAGTGGTGTAAAGAGACAAAAGCTTTGCGTGACCTATCACCTTCTGTTACAGTAAAAGTGCAACAACTTTAAAGCACTGAATCTACATGTGTTTTCTGTGCTGTGGTGTATCTGTTTCTTCATCTCTGACACTTTCCCCCCTGTAGCAGACATCTGGGCTAGACTAAACATGTCAGGCCTCAGGGGGGCAGGTAGAGTTGGGGTGAATCTCAAAATCCATGTTTCTGTCTCGCATCACTGAGTCTGGAGGATGTCAAGGCTCACTTTAATACATCAGTGTGCTCTTGAAAAGACATCTGTGACAAGTGAAAGGAGGATTTAATTAATCACTTTTACACTGTGCTCCAACCTTAGAATTTTCTTATTTGTGGGTAGGTTTGGGCGTTGGCCAATATTCAGATGAGAAGACTCTCAGTGATCTGAGGGAGGGATGCATAAGCAGAAATGCAATGGCAGCAGTGGCATTATGAAGACTAGGTGGGTGTGGTTATGTAGGCAGAATTAGTGGGAGTGGCTATGAAGGCTGGGCTGGTGGGTGTAGTTTTAAAGCTGAGTCAACCACCAAGCAGCAGCCACGAAAACAGGCTCCCCCAGTCGACAGTAGCAGCATCTAGCAGCAATGATAGCAGGAACTAGCTGTCAAGCAGGGACCCCGTTGTTGGCAGTCCCACACACTAGCAGCAGCGATAGTAGGCAGCTATCCACCAAGCAGCAGTGACGACAATGTACTCGCTCAGTCAGCGGTCACAGCGGACCATACCAGTGAAGGCAAATAAGCTGCACTTGGCTATTTTGATTGAAAATTTCTAAATAAAAGAGAAAAACTAGACAAAAACTAAATATTTATAATACATGGGAGACAACCACCATCAATCAGAGGACAGGAAAGGGCTTATTGTCTGACATATCAAATGACCAGTACGTTGTGTGTGCTTGTGTGTGTGCCAGGGTGTTCCAAACAAAACAGACCCATCTGAAACAAAGTGGTAATGCCTGTCAGCAAACATGTCTTGTTTACAAGTTACTATCTGTTTCAAGTGTTTCACAATAACTTTGTAACCTCTCATTATTGCTGCACAGAGCGGTTCACTATCATGTCTGTCTTTTGATCTGATTAAAAAACAACACCACGTGCAGAAGTGGGTGCACATGGCAGTGTGGACAGTCCATCACCCTGTAATGGACAATTATCCCAGATCTGTGACCCTCTTAGCATACAGTGCAGGTCTGTATCTCTTTGGGCTGAGTGTTTTGGACAGAGGCTGAGACTGGGCTGAGTGTGTGGAGCAGACAGTGGAGTTTGTGCACTGTGTGGAGCGTAAGCTGAGCTGAGCGGCCGCAGGCTCAGCTCCAAACCGCCCACCACACACAGCTTCCGCCGCTGTGGTGAAGAAAACACTTTACCACCTCCTGTTTTCTCTCTCTCTTGGTCTCTTGTTTTCCCTCATAAATCCCTTCTTCTTTCATTCATTCAACTCATTCATTTGTCTTATCTATATTTTTTACTTTGGTGTCCCCATGTGTGTGTGTGTGTGTGTGTACAAAAATTCCCTGTATACAATATATATATAAATAATTGGAGAATCCCTAACAAGAGAAGCCACCTGAGACATAGTTTTCTGCTGTAGGGTTTTCTCCTGCTCCTGTTCAGCACAATCCGCCACCATGTCATGCATTGTACGGGTTTGTTTGTTTGTCTGTGTTTATGAACTTGTGTGTGTGTGTGTGTGTGTGTGTGAGTGAGTAGGTGGATATCATTAATAGCGCTCCACTCAGTCTCTACCTATACACACATGCAGGAATGCAGTAACAGAATGGATTGAATGGTGGAGAGCACAGTGTGGGGCTTTGTTGGAGATCATGCTTCTAGTTTCATTTCTCTTGTGCATTTCCCAGATCAGAAAAACAGGCCCGGTTCTGTGCTCAGTATCGCTTATAGTCACCAGGCTGAACAAAAAGCAGTCAGAAAGTAGATAATGCGTCCACTGTGCTGTAACTCGTTAGTCTCTGTGCTCACTTTGGGGATTGTTTAGCTGGACACACCATCAAATGTTGTTACTGTTCATGCTGAAAACCCTATTATTATTTAGTTCCGGTTCAGAACAAAACTTTCTGGTTCCAGAACCTGTTTATGTTGTTGGAAATGTGGTGAATAGTTTATAATTAGGTGTAAGAATGGGAAACATATCCCTTCCATGTTGGTGGAAAAAGGCTAGCACTAGCCATCTCATAAGAATTCTGTAAGCACTAAACATTTTTCTGAGCTATATTATATTATATATCATTCACTGTGTTTAGAGTCGTGTATGAAGGTGTTTAGTTTTCACACATTGTATAATAATAATAAGAATTTTTGTTATTTAATAATAAAGATTTTGTTATTTATGGATGCCATAATATTTTCTAGAGTAATAGTACTCTTCTTTCAATTGATGTATCCATGCTCCACCCACAAATACATACTTTGCTAGTTACAGTTGCTATGTTTTTATTTTTATTCATTTTTGTTTTTATTTTCTCACTTCAGAACCTGACCTTGATAATGTTCATGTGGCTAAATGCCATCAAATATTCACAGTCTATGTCTAGACTGTTCCAGAAAAGTAGAGGCTCTTACTGCTGCAAAGAGACACAAATGAAGAGCCTTCAGGAGGAATGCTGGGGTTGGGTAAGCCGGTGTCCGCAAACTGTGTATGCCAGTCTAGTTCACAGTAAAGAATAACCGTGGTCATGTGAAAGGTTATTGTTAATGAGCCTTTCCTAAGGTATTATATTAATGTGAAGAGCTGGACCCTGAGATTTCAGTCCAGGTTTATTCTGAGAATGTCGTGAATTTTCACAGAAACTTATTATATCCCATACCAGCCAATCCCGACCTCACACTACAGCATCTGCTCTGGGAAAATTAGTCTGAATCTGTATGTGTATGTACATCCTCCACTAAGGATGCTTGTGTTTGTGTGTGTGTGTGATCTTGTGGTTGTCAGGTGAGTGGCTTAACCTTGGAAAAATTTACACCAGCAAAGCAAGCTCCGGAACACACACGTAAACACAAACACACACACACACACACACACACACATACAATCATGAAGAAAGAAAGAAAGAAAGAAAGAAAGAGAGAGAGAGAGGGGGAAAGAGAGAGAGAGAGCCTTGAGGCTGAGTAAAAATAGAGCTTTATATAAGCCTCATCTGAGCACATTCATTATCTTAAGAAATGACCAAAGCAAAAGCACTCATGTGGACAGGTAAAAAGCACACCACACACCCTGTTTGCCAGTACAGGAACCTGAACTCGGAGTCATAGCTCATCTGCCCTTTGGCTGCTTTGTCCAGTGCAGGGTCAGCTGATGATATAGTGTCAACAGGTGTTCAAAATTTGAACTCTAAAGCAGTAATAGAGTTTGATTCATTTAAATCGGGTCAGTAATGTCGCTTTTTTAATGGATTTGACTGGCTAGCCCATGTGAGATAAATGACCAATGGAATGTGTTCAGATGGACTTTGTGAATGTGTACATTCCTGAGCTGACAAAGTCTTAATTACAGTTAGCAAACTTGAGCAAATTCATGCTAACAAAGTCAGACCTGGGGCGGCACGGTGGCACAGCAGGTAGTGTCACAGTCACATAGCTCCGGGTGACTGTGAGGAGTTGGTGTGTTCTCCCCGTGTCTGCATTGGTTTCCTCCAGGTGCTCCGGTTTCCTCCCACAGTCCAAAAACACACGTTGCAGGTGGATTGGCGACTCAAAAGTGTGTGTGAGTGAATGTGTGTATGTGTTGCCCTGTGAAGGACTGGCACTGGTAGGATCTGGACCCACTGCGACCCTGAATTGTTACAGATAATGAATGAATGAAAGTCAGACCTTCTGATACTATATTAATACAGAAGACTAAGCTGAAATGGAGCTATACCAGCAGATATAGCTTCACGGCATGAAAGCCATTTGTGTTGTTTTGTATTTTCTAAACATAGTTTTAAAATGCCAGTGTTCATTTACACAATGTGTATATTTCATGATGAAGTGACAAATAGATATGTTCTACAAGTATTTTGAATGAAATGTTGTTACATGGACTCACACTAAACAGAGATTAATTACTTCTCATATAAAGCCACATTTTTGGAGTTTGTGGATTTTAAAATTTTTGTGGTTTACTGGTTACAGCTCAAACAAACAAACAGTAGTTAAGATCTGTTAACGTGACACCATTCCTGAGAACTGACTGGCAACATGAATGAAGTATAATTCCCTTAATTCCCACTGATAACCAAGAATGATAAGCTATAGCCTGGGTCTTTTTGTTCATACTCACACTCAATACCAGTAACAACACTTTAATGGTGATTTATACCGGATTAAAAGCATTCCAGGATTAGCATTGTCACACCATAAAACCTACAAATTAGATTCATACTGGACTCAGTGAACAGAATCTTTCCAGGCAGTAGCTATTCATCTCAGTAGTAATTAGGACTAAGCTCTGTCCTAGAGTCCTATGTGCTGGTCTTATGCAATGGTGGAGTAGTGTATACTTCTTTTTAAATATAGTTTTGAAGTGTGTTCTAAAATTGATTTCTTTTTAATGTAAAGAGGAAATCATGAAGATGCCAGGCAAATGTAAGCCAGTGTGCCAACATTGTAGCTCACTTTAGCTAAACATTGCACACCTTAAAACTAATAGTTGTGGAGGAAAATTAATTTTATTTTTTGTTCAAAGTCCAGCTAAAGCAACGAGCACTCGGCTCATTCCAGAATGGAAGAGGGTATATTTTAGTTGTAAATATCCAAATAAAAAAAAAAAGAAACACATATCTCCATCTTTAAGAGTTTACATCCAAAGGCAGAGATTCTAGTCATTTTTAATGCAATTTAATCTAAAGCATCATTTATATTCTGTTATTCTGGAGCATGTTTAATGGTCCAGCTACTGTGGCTTCTTCGCACAGTGTGAAGAGCAACTGATGGGTTCAAATTCAAGCTTTAGATTCATGGATACACACAGACATGGTAAGTAGTTTTCTCTGGACAATCTAATGATGCTATAGTGCTGTTGCAGAGCTGCAGTGGATATCTGTAAAGGCCAAGTAACCTGAGAGAGAGAAATGTGTGTGTGTGTGTGTGTGTGTGTGCAGGCGCACTCAGTGGCTCTCTAAAGGAACACTCCAGCTGACATGAATCATCCGCTGCTGTCTCTGCTGAGCCCACGCGCCGCCGCTCAGAACCAGGGGTAAAAATAGTCATTATAATTTAAAAAAAAAACCTTAAAAATAACATGTAGGGGAAGAGAGAGAGAGAGAGAGTGAGAGAAAGAAACAGAAAGAGAGAGAGAGAGTGAGAGGGGGGATGTGGAAAAATTGTGCCCACACAGCCTCCAGCAGGCCTGATATTAGACCCAAATATCCAGATATTACATATTATACATTACTCACTGCAGTGTAACTCTGCTCTCTCACCTATCGCTACTGAAATCGCTATCTCTCAGCCCCTCATACTTTATCTCTCCAACTCTGTGTGATCTGAGTAGCTATCTTTCATGCACATTCACTTACATTCAGATTTAGATTTTTCTATCTTACACCACCTGTCTCTCTCTCTCTCTCTCTCTCTCTTTCTCTCTCTCACACACACACACACACACACACACAGGAAGTGAGTTCAGAGCCTTATGAATGGCAGCTCTCCAGGAAACGATTAAATCCTTCCATCACAGGACAGGAAGCAAGGGAGAGAGAGAGTGAGAGTGTGAGGGGGGTCATCTAATTTGAAGCAGTGACATTGGGAGATTACTGAGTTTATCTTTGTGTCAGAAGCGTTCACTCGTACTACATTTCAGCAAATGTTTAGGCTGCCCCCCATCTCTCTCTCTCTTTCTCCCTCTCTCTCTCTCTCTCTCTCTCTCTCTCTCTCTCTCTCTCTCTCTCTCTCTCTCTCTCTCAGCAGTGGACTGTCTGTCTGCTCTCAGTGCGACAGCCGTCTGAGTCATCCTTGCTTTGCGGTGCCGTTGCTAAGCAATTGGTTGTGAATGAAATAAATAATAAAAAAAAAACAAAAAAAACAAAAAAACAAATGAAGAGAAGGACAGAGAAAGGGAGGGAATAGGCAGGGGGCTAGGACAGGGTCCCTTATGGAAAATATGGTATGTATAGCACCATTTACTATTGCATTGCAACATGACACACATAGATTGCTCAAGGGACTCAAATATGAATCCAGTATGAATTTCCACCTATTGTATGAAGTATGAAGGTCCACTTTTGTGAAATTCCACAGAGCTTAATGTCCAGATAAGACAAACGAGTGAGATTAATGACCACATATTATTCAGTCCATTCATCTTTAAATGAGAAATTGTTATTTTCAGCTTTTTGTACAGAGCTCTTCTGAAGATGCAATTTTAGTTTTTGAGCACAGTGTCAGCATGACCCCAGTCAGGATTTCCACCTTAGCCTAAAATTCCCCAAACTCCAGGTGGGGACACACCCTGGAGGGGGTGCCAGTCCTTCATAGGGTGACACACACTCACTTTTGAGTCACCAATACACTTGCCAACATGTGTTTTTGGACTGTGTGAGGAAACCCAAGCGAACACGTGGAGAACACACCAAACACCCAGAGTGGGACTTGAACCCACAACCTCCAGGGTCCTGGAGCTGTGTGACTATGACACTACCTGCTGCACCCCTGTGCCACCCCCACTGACTGTTCACTTGCTGCCTAATATACTGTACCCCACCGCTTGACTGTTGCTTTTTTATCGAAATAATGAGTGTTACTCACATCATCTGTCAGTAATTTTAATCTTGTGAATGATTGGTGTACATCCTAATATACTCTAAAACCACTTTAAATGTATTATTCTTTGTACACTGTACACTGTTGGTTGTTATTTTGTAAGGGATAAGGGAACATGCAAATTATAAATGATTTTTGAACCAAGTTAAAAACTCTTTCACATTTCATTGATGAGGCTCTTGATTATGATATATTTGTTTAAATATCTCCCAGTTATAGATATTATTATGATCGCATTTTGCACACCTTCTTTTGATTATAGGAATGTGTTTGATGGTGTTTCAGTACTTGGTCCATTCAGACGCCTGCAGAGCACCTTCATTCACACTTGCCACACTCTATTTCCACTTCCTACACACTCTCACAGTCACAGTTACACAAACACACACACTCACACTCTCTCTTATTCTTCCTCTCACCCCAAAAAATAAGAAGATCTGAAGCAATACAGTATGAAGCTATAAAGCAGCTATAGTGATTTCTATAATAACCTACAGATTATTTAATGAACTGTAATCTGTCAAAAACAGATGGAAGTTCCCCCATCACTCAGTGTGTAGTCAGCTTTAACAAACATGTTAAGTGTCTGCTGTTAACTTTGTCCAATTTTTATTGGAGCTTCATGTGCTGTAGCTAAAACTCATGGTATTGGTTAATATTATTTTGCTCTGCCCATGGGTAAATGATGATGAAATCAAAACTAGAATAAACTAAATAAACTTTGCAAGTGAAAGTATCTACGTCAACAGAAGATTTGCATTAGAAGTTTCCCATCTGCATGTGTTTCACATGACTATGCAACTCAAAATATAGTATATAGTATACTACAAAATGCAGCATCAAATATATTCATAAAGAGAACTGAAGCTCTTATGGGAGATGCATATTTTAGCTCTGCTGGGGAATGAAAATCTTGCAGCGTCTGACCATTTGGATTAAGGTTGAGGTTGCCCCACACCAATGTGAAAAATTCACATAAAAAAATTTAATCATCCAAAGTTTTTGTATCAGAATTATACATACAGGACACAGTGTGAATTCTTTGTGCTTTTGTCACCTGGGTCCACTTCTTTATGCAGTAGAATAAAATATACAGACAAAATGTTTTATTCAAATGATGGATTTTGCAACTTGAAAAATGCAAATGACCGTATTGTGTACATAAAATTGATGCACAGAGAGTTTCACTGTGTCATACAAGAGCTGAATATTTATATTAATAGTTATATTGTGGACTTTCAAGCATTTGTCTGAATGTCTTCTGAACAAAATGTAAGGACGTGTTCAGTCAGGCGAGGAGGTCCTTGTTCAGTATTTCTGCGCAGTTTTGTCAGAATTTACTGGGTCCTGAGACACAAGTCCAATAAACAGATTGGCTGGTTGTTGCTATGGCAGCTGTAGAGATTAAGATGTTTGGTCAGTGAGTTTTTGTTTCTGGTCAAAATTAAACAGAGATATAATAAAATAACAGTGTAAGATACTATCAGTTATTCACATATTCAAATGAATTTACAGTCATCCAAATAAAACACACTCAAAGAGTAAAGGCCATTAAGATTAGTGTTAATGTTACAGGCTATTAGGCTTAGTTCAGACAGCGTCTGTTTTTGAATGCTATGCTTTATCCACTTTCATAGGCAACACCATGTCACAATTTCTGAAACCAGAAAAGTAAGTCTCAGAAATTAATGAGCACAAGTTTGAGGCAAAGCTGGGTGATACAGGGCCATAGACAATATGAGAACTCAGTTATCCCTGCTGTACCAGCTTGTTCTGAATGCACAGGTATGTTCTGTGCTGTGGCATTGAGAGCAGCAGCGCTTGTGAAAAGTGTTCTGTTTGACTGCTATAATTTCAGTGAATGTCCTCACGAGCCCAGTAACTGCTTCATAATAGCAGGTTTTCTCAGTAGCACCTTGACCATAGGTCTGCTGTGGAGTCATGACAGTCTTCTGAAAGACTGAAGCTCAGGTCAAAGCTAGAAAGTAATGCACTCCTTCACAGTACATCAGTAGAAAGTGGCTAATAGGGATTAAACACAGTTAATTATTTTTGTTTTAATGCAGTAAATAATTTTTTAATTCAATTAGTACATTTTCTTTATCTTTTAAGCAGAAAAAAGCATGGCTGTTCATTCATTCATTCATTGTCTGTAAACTCTTATCCAGTTCATGGTTGTGGTGGGTCTGGAGCCTACCCGGAATCACTGGGCACAAGGGCGTGAACATGCCCTGGAGGGGAGTAGCCAATCCACTTGCCAACATGTGTTTTTGGACCATGGAAGGAAACCCGAGCACCCGGAGGAAACCCACACAGATACAGGGAGAACACACTAAACCCACAACCTCAGGTGTGTGACAGCGAACCCTACCTGTTGCGCCACTGTGCCGCCCTATGGCTGTTCAATGTATGTATATTTGTCTTTTGGGGGAGATAAAACAAATATATGTGTGGTACTGGGTAAAGGTATTCATAATAAATTAATTAGAATTTATTTTTACTTTATTATAATAACCCAGCTTAGGTTTTATGTTTTTTCTGAATTAAACTCAAGTAATTTGCTGAGTATAAAGTCTCAGGAAGGTCTTCCATCTGGAAACATTTTAAAGTGAAATGTGCCATTCAACAGCGGGGGATGCCTCAGTCTTTGTTTTATCTGGGCTTGCACATTCAGTAATTATGCCAGGTAAAACCCAACACGGCTATTACGGGAGGATGTGAGGGTCAAACTTGGTATTATGATTCATTTGCATTGAAAAAATCATGACCATGGTAAAGTTTCCAGAATAATTGTAAGTGTTAATATGCTAACATTTACTACTATATTTACCAAAATAGTAATAATTTCTTGAAACTTGTACACAAATCCAGGCCAGTACAGTAAGGACTAATATATAAATTGTGGCATTAAGATAAAAGACTGATCATTCAGGATCAGACTGAAAATAAACGTAAGGAATATTGTAGACTCAGTATAGAGATCAACAGAAATCTTTTAGCGGTTGCTGCTGTATCTGTGATAATGTCATAGTGTCATATTTCAGTGCGACATGGTGGTGCTACAGGTAGTGTCACTGTCACACAGCTCCAGGGTCCTGGGTTTGTGAGTTTGCTGTGTTCTCCCTGTGTCAGCGTGGGTTTCCTCTGGGTGCTCCTGTTTCCTCCCTGATTTCAAAAACACGTGCTGATAGGTGGATTGACTGTGTGAAAGTGTCCACGTGTGAGTGTGTGAGGCCCTGTGATGGACTGGTGCTCTGTCCAGAGTGTGTACCAGCCTTGTGCCCTGATAAGGAGGAAGCAGTTACTGAAGGCAAATGAATGAACATTATATTTCCCAATAAAATATCAGTGAAATGTTTATAACCAGAACTACAGTATCTATACTTGCATAATACTGTTAAACTACCTCAAAGAACTTTTGTGGGTGAGAGTATCTGCAGTATCTTCACAGGAAGTGAATGACTCGTTACTTTATTAAACCTAGATTAAAATAACGTAGCTATCAGAGGATGAAATGTCATATGATTGCCTAGTGTAACTATTGCGACATACATCAATCAGATGAACTTGGACAAAGTCTTTCAGGCCTGTGGTGACTCACACTGGAACACTGTCATAGAGATACCTCAGTAAACAAAACCAAAACATGCACACACAGGAAATGCATTAGTACTAGCAATGTTTCTTTTCTCTAAGTACACTGGTCATTGTGAAACCCAACACTGTTTAAACCTCCTCCCTCTCACATGCCACAGAACTGAAGCCAGCAGTCTGACTTTAGCTCAATTTAAACAGCTCCACACACACACACATCTGACATGTTGTCAGATTGTGGGGTCATATATTCATTCATTCATATTTAATATTTATAACAAAATATCAGTAGTATCTACCCTTCAACTTCCTTCCATTTGTTTCAGGAGAACTGTGTTCAGTTTTTCAAATACATTTTAGGGGACATTTTTGACATGCCTTTGTGTGCTGGTATTTAACAGCCTCACTTCCTGACTTCTCTCTCTCTCTCTCTCTCTCTCTCTCTCTCTCTCTCTCTCTCTCTCTCTCTCTCTCTCTCTCTCTCACACACACACACACACACACACACACACAAATTCACCCAGGGAATGTAGACGGCCCCTCAGTAAACTGACCAGCACCTGGCCAGGCGTGACCTTCCTCCTCTCTTGGTGAAATGGTGTTAAATTGCTCTGACCTCACATTCAACCCACTCTACAGTCTGCCAAGGCGAAGGGGGCAGGCTTTAGACAGCTTTGATAACATCATGATAGCTCTGAGTTGCTATTGTTTTTCTTATTATTGGGAACAGGATAGGGCTGTGGGTTTACTGTTATATTGCTGTCTTCAGCAGGAGCAGGCCTTTGTGTGACCCCTAGGGCAGTGACAATCTATAATGAACGTGAGTCAGAACGACTTATACTCTGCGTTAAGTCAACACCATAGGCTACGCATGAGCCCTACCACTGCATTTAGGGCCAAAACACACTTCACACAAGTGAAGTCCTTTAACAGAATTTTAGACAAAATACCACATTTTAGCACTTTTCCATTCAGAGTCCAATTTACACATTTTTCCTTCATTAAGTTCATTTTTTATTCTTTATAAGTAAAATTAGTATATAAATTTAATCCAACACAGTGTCATCATTTTCAGTATAACCGTTTAAATCAGGCTTATTCTGTACTGCAACTTTCATAGCTGTTGGAAATATTTGTACTTGTTTTCCAGAATAAAAGTCCCTGTAAATTTAAAATCTGATGAAATTCAAAATAAGTTATATCCAGGGGCTATATCAGGGCAGTAGTCTGGGTGGTCAGATGGTGGAACAGAGGTGGGCTACAGTCAGTGGTGTGCTAAGTTTTTTAAGCCTGTGGAGATATGTATGCTCGCATGTATGCCTGGGAAGTGCACTATTTAGGGAGTAGGTTGTTGATTGTGACAGAGCATAGTTTACACAAGGTGCTAGGAAAGTAACTAATACAAAGCTGGCACCTTATTCCCTTGTGGTATCGCTTTGCATTTAGTTTTTTTTCCCTGGAAGCCCACACCATATCTGAGGAAATGTCTCTCTATGAACTTGCTGCTGTCTGCGTCTCTGTGTGTGGAGGAGAGGAGTTCGTGTTCCTGTACTTCTTTGGTTGAGCATAAACAATGTTTATTGATGACTTCTGACCAATCACAGTTGTTGCGTTCCCTGTCGATGTGATGGGTAGTTACATTTCTGGTGAGGTGTGCGTCAGGGCTCGCGTCGACACATTGCCTATGACGTACACAGAAGTATAAATTGGGCTTTACTAATCACATTTTGATTTCAAGCTGTTTCTGAATATAGAGGATAATCATATCTGAAGCCCACATACTTCCCCAATGAGTCAAACTCAAGAATGTCACAGAGTGTCCAGTTAACTCTGTCAACATTTTTCTAAGTTGCAACATTGATCCACCAAATATGTATGACAGGTCAATTATGGTCTTTTTTCCTTTTAGGTAAATCTCCACCCTTATGTGTTTGTTTTTCCTGAACGTCTGTCTTGGGTCAAATGATTTCTGGGTCATTCTACTTTCTGGCAGATGTGGGCAGAAATAGGATCAGCACAACTATTTGATTTAGAGTAGGAGTGTCCACTTCCCATTTCAATTTCGGACCCTGTGTCTACTATTGGTGCAAAGAATTTCTTGAAGCCAATCATCGTTGCTTCCCCATGTCATAACTCATTTGCATAAAGACTTGACTTGATTTGTCACTGTCACCATGTCGCCGAATTGCTACAAATTGTGTTCTTCCCTAGGAAATGACTGAACGCTTGTCGCTTTGTTGTCTGCAAGTGTGAACGGGGGTTAGTCTGACACAGTTTCAGCCTTTGCCCCTTTTTAGTCCAACAGTTTGGGGTATAATTAAATAGAATTTGAGCCTGGAATCTTTTAGGCCTTAGTCTGGTGTTATTTGAACCTGAAATTCTTCAGTTTATGGCTTTGTTCGGCACTGTTTGGGCAGTTTGGACCTTAGTCCCAAAATGTTTGGGCCTTGTTCTAGCACATTTTAGGCAGTGTTGGCTCTCATCCAGCATAGTTTTAGCCTTATTCCATCATAGTATGAGCACTTTGGGACCTGATCCAGAGAAGTCTAGGTGTAAGTCCAGCATGGTGAACCTGAGTAACCTCACATTAATCAATGAACCGGTTGCAACATATCACTCTTACTGTTTTCACAGTAGTGGTGGACGACATACACAAATTATATACTTGTGAAAAAGTACAGACACCCAAAGCAATTTTGGTTTTTATGGTTTTTTATATTTATGGCCAACTTATTTATGAGTTTAAGTTAAATAAAAAAATTGTTAAGCATTGTAAGCTTTGTTCATAAACAAACTGGCCAAAACATGGAAAGATTTTGTATAAATTCACAAAAAGATGCATGACAATGCGAGAGGGGGGGGGGGGTTCTGCAAGTTAGAACTTTCATCCATCCTTTTGGCATATGCACTTTCACTGGCACTCAGTGCTGCTGCACCGATGTTGAACTGAATGGCTCTGTCTAGGTCAACCCACTTTTAACAAAGTGTGCTCTGTAACTTGATTGGTGTTATTACGCACTTCATTTGTTTTGAATTTCAATTTATGCACGCATGAGACAAATGTAACAACAGATTTCTCAAATTTTATTGGAGCAACAAGCAAGATGTTTTACTTTTAAATGTAGTCCAGTACTCCAGTAATGTAGATACACACACACACACAAAATAAAAATAAAATTTCAGCACCGTGAGCATTAGAGAGCAATCTCCAAACTCTACGGAACCAAGGGCCTAACTGTGTTGCACCAAGAGACAAACTGTGCTGGCTTCAGGCCTCTAAGACTAGTTGCGCAGAGGTCATTTCTGATTGTAGTCTAGCACATCCTATATTGTTCCTCAGACAACACAAAAGTCAAAGCCTTTATGATTTCCATTTCACATCCTTCTGATCCCAATCTCCAGCAGGCCTCAGCCCACCAGCTCCAGAAAGAAAGAAAGAAAGAAAGACAGGCTGAATGAAAGCAGCATGAGCGACAGCTGCACTCGAGCAATCTCAGGGGGAGGAGAGAAAGCATGTCAAGTGAATGTGGATGGCAAATGAATTCTTTTCAGGTGGCCAATGGGATGAACTTAGCGTATACTGGGCTTCAGTGTCTGAAAGACAAAGAGAAACATTCATGCTGCAATTCACAGTTCTGGGATATTTTGTTGTTTTAAGTCGAAATCATGTTAATTTTTCAAGTGGTGAGTTTAATCAATGCATTATATAGATCTGTAATTAATGTTAAATTTTAATCCCAAAACAATTGCAAAAGCACTTCAACATCATGGCATTAAAATACATTTTTTACAACCCCTGAACTAGTTGGACATGTTCATGTTCTGCCAGCTTATTATCAGAAGTTTAATTAACTCTGTTTAAGTTTAAAAGGGATATATTCTACCCAATCCACAGTGAACACAGACCTGGGCTCTTAATTAAAAACCTGTGACATGCCTTGATCAAATACCTCAAGGATCAAACACTGTAGCACCGTTCTCCTCCTGTCTAAACAGCCATGTTCAAAATGACTTGTTTCAACACCTGTTCCTATTAATGAGAATGAGCTACAGGTCAGTTCAGCATGTTCTGGGTTTTAGCCATTTTCGCTCTGTTCTCTTTCCTGTCCGTGATTGTTTTCTCCATATTTAAGCAATATTCTTATATCTCTGCGCTCGTTGTGTTTAGTTTGCTCCATTTAATATCATCTTTACATGCTCAAACGCAAGTGCAGTGCTTTGATTGGAGAAACTCAGACAAGGAGATGGGGCTAATGATAAAGTCTTTGTAATCTATGTAAAATGCAGTACAAAATCTTAGTCTCACTTTATTCCATGTTTTCTGACTTAGGCATTCCCCCATACATTCCAAAATCCAAAAACAAAATCACTGGGTGTTTTTTTTTTTGATAATTTGTGGGTTGGTGGACTCCATATCTCCAAATTAATGTGCACTGAACAAGTGTTTTTTTCATTAAGGCTGATTGGTAAATCCACAATTGCAGTGTGGTGCTGATTCAATTTTAAAGCTGGGTTTTGTGTCCAAACTTTTGATTCCAAACCATTCAGACCACATCAGCACTTACTCTCTAACTCGTTGACTGTTTAGTTATTAACTGTTACCATATGTGTGTGTGTGTGTGTGTGTGTATGTGTGTGTGTGTGTGTATGTGTGTGTGTTAGGGGGTTTTACTTGTGAAAAGAAAGCTGCTGCTAGGTTACAGCTATCAATCTGCACAAAAGCCTTGGTTGGGGCCCCAGTGTCTGTCGGCACTGAAATGGATGTAGGAGGGGACAGGAGCTGGGCCGGCCTTACGCTAACGCAGACCCCCCACATCCCTCAAACCTACCCTCCCTCTCAAAATATCCTAGCCCCGTCCTCGTGACCTGGCTGCAGAGCAGGTTTCATGCTGTCTGAGGAGGAATGGCTGCAGCACATTGGAAGTGAAGAGGAGGATGGGCTTTGCAGACACTCTTTGAAAGGTGTTAAATGATAGTGAAATGGTGGGATTAAGCAACACAATGAAGGGCACTAATCCCCTTTTCCATACACCCCACCCCAGCCCCCACATACAAACACATACACTTTTCCTCCTTCTGTTCCACTCCTTAACTTGTGCCCCACCTCCTCCTCAGCAACTCTTTCACCCTCTCTGGGGGTCAGCATAAAGCATAAGGAAAGAAAGCAGAGGAGGAAGAAAGGGAAGAGAACCGATGCAGACAGAGGAGAACCCCATTACAGTGGACATATTGCGAAAAACATTTGCAGTACATTTGTACATTCATTTGGGGATCTGGAGACCTCTCATGTCTGTGCGCTAGGGTTGAGGTGAACAGTGGCTCAGTGTCATTTAAAGGGCTGTTTAGATGGGGATGAATGGTGCTGTGGGCTTTGATCTTTGTGGTATTTTGACCAAAGCATTTCAGATATGTTTCATTAAGATCAAAGGACTGTGTTCACTTGTGGAGACGAGGTCTGATATGTCCCCATGTACAGTCCTGTTCAGTGCCAGATCATCATTCTATATATATTTACTCAGTTTTGGATATGGCTGTTTAATGTTCAGTTAACATTGTCCAGTTAACAGCTGTTTAATATTGTTTATTGTGTGTACATACTGTTAAGCATAATTTCCTCCTCACTCCATATACAGAAATAGCTGAAAATGGGCAGTTTTGAATTGACAGGCTTTTTCACAAAACCTTTTACAGAGATTTTATTATTTATTTAATTCAACTTTACACTTATATAGTGCCTTTCTAGAACCCCAAGGACACTTTTACAATCAACAGAACATTCAATCCACACACTGCAGAAGCGGCAGCCAAACATGCATAGTGTACTCTCGACCAGGAACAACCATCCACCTGTAGGACTGCATCGGGCACTAGGGTTTCACCCAGGACAGAGTGCCAGCACATATCTGGGCACACACACACATACATACATTCATTCACATACACACTCATTCACTCACACCAGGGCAGTTATGAGAGAAGCCAATTCACCTAACCTTCATGTTTTTGGACTGTGGGAGGAAACCGGAGACCCTCAAGGAAACCCACACAGACACAGGGAGAACACAGAACCAACAAGATGAGACTTGAACCCAAGATCCCAGCGCTGGGAGGCAAACGTGCTCACCACCAAGCCACTATGCTGTCCAGAGCCACCTATTGGACCTATAAGAAAGGATTGTGTACATAATCAGCCATAGACAGTTGTTCAAAGCTAAAGTGATGTGAAAAAGTTAATTCCACATGGAATTGTGAATATACTACGAATATTTTTGGTTGATGCAAATATTACAAGTGAACCCTCAGAAAAATGGAAGATAGAAGCCCTTTAAAAGTAAGATATATATAATATGTATTATAATAAGTAATTATATTATGAAATTACATTTGGAAAAACAAAAGTAAATAACTGTCTGAGCTCTGAATCTGTGTGAAGGGAAATTTTTAAGCAGCTGCAATGCTTTAAAAGTCTTTTGCAGTGAGGTCAGCAGTGGGACGGAGGTGTGAAAGCAAATCCCTCTCATAGGGCTTGAAGGTCAAGGGTCAGGAGCTTCCTGGGGGATATGCAAGGTTGTTTTTCTTGTCACCCTTATTCAGAGAGCTGGCAAGGGGGGAAGAGCGGGGTCACTGTGGGGTCGAGAGGTCATCTTTGAGCTTTCAGAATGAGAGAGAAAAGAGAGAGGGTGGCTGATGTAAAGATAAGTCTGGAATGTTCTGGTTGAGCGTTCATGTGGAGCCCTGAGCTCTTAGATGTAGCTCTGACAATAAAGAAAAGCTTTAGCATGTCAGCCTCGCTGAGCTGCTCTTAAACTGTTCTGCCCAGACCCAGAGAGCTTTACATACTGACCCACAGCTGGACAAAACCATTACACACAGGACTAATAAAAGTCCTGGCTAAAAGACACTGGATGTTTACTGGGCCTTTTCTCTGTTACTCGTAGTAAAAGTTCGGTTGGTCATGGTTGTTTCAGGTGTCCTGAGCTAAAGTTATAGGAGAAGATGAGGGATCTGAGATTAATTGCAGAGCTTTGGCATGAAAATATCAGACAAATCAATTAAAAATACTTTGACTTATCAAGTTATAATATTGCATACTGTACATAAAGGTTTATCTAGTTCTTATTTAGTAATATATCTAAATAAATTCATAATAAGCCATAAAATCAACGACTAAATAATTAAATGAAACACAATGGTTTAAAAGGTCCGGAGCCTACCCAGAATCATTGTGTGCAACACACCCTGGAAGAGGGCACCAGCCCCCCACAGGGCAACACACACATTAATTCACACACTCACAACTATGGACACTTTTTGAGTCTCTAGTCCACATAGCAACATGTATTTTTTTTTTGGAATGTGAGAGTGTGCTAAGATGTGTAAAATCTTGAATGTGTGTGACCGAGGAGGACATGTTGTAAACAATGTTGAAAAGCATGCCAGCTGCCTGTATGCCATACCACATTCTGCCCCATGAAGGGTTCACTTACAGGCCACAGCAACTGAATGAGCCGCGCCTCTTCCACCTACTAATCTCTCACAATACTTACCCTGTTCATCTTTGACAGTTTGACAAGTTTTCCTCCCAAACAGACTCTACAATGTCTACAGATTCTAATGACCAGCCAAGTGGACTTAAACTGAGCTTAAATAATGTTCTTTTGTGTGATGCCACAAAAAAGCAAAAACAACACACCCTACAGGTCACATACCTGTAACACTCTGTATGATTGGGTTTCTGGGGTTTTGGGAGCTGTTCACAGAAGTGTTGTGGCTGCTGCTATCTATGTGTTCTTTCCTAATTACTCTATCCACAACCCCAGGCCCGAATATAAGGGATACAGCTGCCTGTCTGCTCTTACACAGTGGGTTCAGGGGGTCTTTTTTCTTGCTTTTCTCACTCCAAAGACACTTACAGTAAATGTGCTATAATTAACGACAAGAGCAGGGATGAGAGCTCTTTACTACCAAGCACTCTTAGCACTGGGTGGTTATTTTTTTTTAATGAGACATATTTAAATCTGGAGAGCTTTCTAAAGCTGTCAATAACTCAACCTACCACTTACACTCTCCGGAACACACACATATGCCCCCAAACAACCCACCTCCCACACAGGGTAGAGGAGAAAATTCGACTATCTTTACTCAAGTCCACAGGGGTCATGGTGGCTCCTGCGTGAACCCCTTGTCTGGAGTTTGACCAAACATGACCATTATAGCCTGATCGTTTTACAGCTACTCAGAGCAGGAAGCAGGCATGGCACCTCAGTTTATTACCCCAACCTGTTGTAAAAGTTAAGTCCAGTTAGCATTAGGGGTGGTGGTGTTGGTGGTGGTAGTGGGGAGGTAGAGGGCTGGTGTGGCAGTTATTCAGCCTGGCCTTGAGGAAAATCTTTACCCTGTGTGAGATCCTAATGAGGAAAATAGGGCTAGCATTGGTGGCCACAAGCTAACAGCAGCTTCATTAAAACCTAGAGACTGCAGCTAATCACAGACGAGAGGAAGGAAGTGAAGGGGAGCTAAAATCTGACGAGGGTCCTGTTGCTCTGAACACAGAATGTGTTCTCTTTAATGAGGAACTGGTGATCTGTGGTTTACAGTCCTGTCAGTGGGAGACACAGCTGTGTGTTTTCTTATTTTCTGAATTGTGTTGCATTGGCTAAACTTTGAGCATTGTTTTCCAAACAGAGAAACTTACTGTTAGAAAAAAAATAATTGAAGCAGAATCGTCACAAGCTCAAAATAGAAATGCCACAATGCTAATGTTGTAGAGCAATAGATCTTAAGCTATACAAGCTAGCCAGTTAGCCACTTATCTAGATATTATGAAAATACATTGCAAATGTATTAACACTGTAAAACTAAAATGTAAATTTATACAGTGTTGTAATGTTGAAATACTATAATTTTTTTATTACCTGCCTATAAAATTTATCTCACCACCTATTACATGACATCCGCATTACTCTTTTAATCATATACATCTGTAAAAGTTGGAAAGTCCAAGGGAAAAACAAGCTGTGTGTTCAGCTGGATTTAAAAGGAAATAGGCAATCACAGTACATATCATTTGAAAATTCCTGAAAGGAAATCAAGTCTGGCCAGTTTAGGTGAGGCTGGGACTCTCTCTTCTTCTGCATCAAGACCTTTAAACCATATTGGTTTCATTTGACCTCAGATAGCTTTGTTCATGGAATTGATGGTACTTCCTGGAGGTAATCATGTAATCAGTTGTCTAGGCACAGTTACACACAGGGATTTCTCCTGAGGTTATTACATATGATACAAATTGATCTAAGCAAATGTGTATCCAGTGGTGTCACTATTTTGCATAAACACAATCTCTCTGTTATTTACCCCATAGAAGAATAAAAAAAGAGTGCTGTAAACTGTTGTGGGAGAACATGACACAGGAGAAAATCCTTTATGCGGTTTAGAGTTGGACGTAGGGTTAGGTTTAAGGTTATAGTTTTAGGGTTAGGGTTATGTTATAATTAGAATTACATTTATTGTTATGGTTGTGGTTAGGGTTATGCTTGGTTATAATTAGGTTTAGTTTATTGGTTAGGGTTAGAATTTTTGTCAAATTTACATGTTCATCTGTTTCATACATATTGTTCAAATCCTGAGAATGGAGTTATAAACATGACATTGTAAACCAGACCATGTTGTAAAGAACATATAGCACATTATGGGTAACTGTACAAACAAGGTAGAGTATCACTATTATTACAAAATTGATATTGTATCATTTTAAAAATGATGACGATATTATTGTGAATGATATGATATTGCACAGCCCTTGATATCATATAGTGGAAAAGCATCATTGGTCAAATATGTATGAATCCCCTTTGAGACCAGGCTAGGCATGTTTTATATTCTATATTCACACATGCACATCATTTATATTGTCCTCTTAGCAATATATGAATAATGCAAATGACAAATTATGTAATTTGCAAATTACAATCTAATTTCTGCTATGTTCTTGTACCATGTCGAGCAGTAATATTTTGCATTCTTAGTTTTAGAATTACTGGAGTGAACAAAGTCCACTATTCATGATGTTCTAAATTTAGGGAGATGTAGCAAGTCCTTTCAGTTTCTTTTTTCAGCTATTACTTGAGGAACACTACAGCTCTGGGCTTGCAAGTCTTTCTGCAGTGCTATTTTTGGAAAAACATGTTCTATTTCAGACACAGCAACATAATAGATTTCCCCAACAAGAACTTCACACAGAGCCTAAGCAGCCTCCTCAAGGTTTCAGTTCTTTCAGCTCATGGGGCAATGAATAGCTTGTAGACCTGCATGGGCTTTTCTGTATACAACAATAAAAAATAATCCATCTTCTAATTTGAGGCTGATAACAGCAGCACAAGTAATGGTGAGTGATACAGGAAGGAATGAATGATTGACGAGCTGTGGCCTTGGTGTCTTTGCCTTTCTGTCTTCACTAAGAATGTTATCAGCAAGCGGAGGTGGAGAGACGATGGAGATGAGGTCACTGTGTGGCGCCCAGGAGAGTCCTCATAGCCCTTCCATTTTTAAATACTCGTTTGTCATGTCGCAAGGAACCACCTTTCTTTTCTTCTCGCATGACTGCCACTTGACTACCTCATGTTGCCCTTCTGAGATCATCCAGCATGAGATTTGCATTTTAACTGCACTAGAAGATGACAAGCTGTGCTCAGAAGAGTTTAAAAGTCATGTTAATATTATTGTTGGACACTGCAATTTCAGGGGTACAAGTCACCGAATTGAAGACTACAGATTTAAGGACAGTGGTTCTCAACCCTGGTCCTGGAGTAGGTCTGCTCTTACTTTAGGTTGTGTTTACGCTGGACGGCAAATAATTTCTTGAGTCTGATAGACCTTGTGTCCATGTACACTGTAAGTTACAAGTGACCAAATCCAGTTTGTATGGTAAGACTTTAGTTGCACTTGCTTGTGTAGACACACTTGTGACCAGGCAGACTGGTAGTTGTTCATCAGACTCCTCAAACTGCCTGTTGCCTGTGAGAGATCAGATATGGATCAGATTTTTTAAGTTACAAAAGTGAAAAATTAACCATATTGGGAATGTTAGATTTCCTGCTCACAACCTTCATTCATTCATTAATCAATCTTCTATAACCACTTAACCCTGGTCAGGATCTTGCCCAACCAATCCACCTATCAGCTTGTGTTACTGAAACTGGAGCACCTGCAGGAAACCTACTCATACACAGGGAGAACACACCAAACTCCTTGTGGACAGTGCCTCAATGAGATTAGAAATCAGGACCCCAAAACCTGGAGCTGTGTGGCAGTGACATTTCCAGAAACAGCACTGTGCAGTTCTGCTAACATCAGATATTACAAAAATCTGATTTAACCTGCTGGACCTACAGGACCTACCAGACACATTCCAACTCAGACAGGGCTTGTTAAGAAGCTGATTATTTGCATGGAGTACAGAAACCATTGATATTCAGGGAAGGGACATTCCCGGAGTTTCTGCTTTTGGAAATTTTACAGTTAAAAATACTCCTTCATACTAGTCCATACTCTGAAACAACACAAGTAAACAGTTTGCCGTGTTCACAAAATATCATTAGCACCATTAAGAATGAAAACGAGGCTTTGATTTCCACCTTGCTAGCTTTAGGTAAATCTTTGACCTAAAGTAGCCTGAAGTCTTTATTCTGGTTCTGTCTCTGACGTATGGGCCTTGAGTTTGAGGCATGGATTAATTTCATAGGGTAATGCTGGTGGTGTGTTTATCTGTGATAATAAAGTGTTCTTTCCCTGAGAACACAAACAGTGTTATCACATTGCTGTGAACCACACCCTTCTTCTCAGGTGCTGTCACGATATGCCACAGGCCGAGCAGGAAGTCAACTCACTGACCTCCCTCGCATGACTCAACACTAGCACAAAAAAAAACTAACAAAAAAAAAAAACTAACAAAAAAAAAAACTAACAAAAAAAAACAAAACAAATAAAACAAATAAATAAATAAAACAGTGGTGAGGGACCATAAAAAGAACAGGCCCATCATCTGGAGAAGTTTGAGGTGTTTTCTTTTCTTTGGAGGTCCAAGAATGTTTCATGGAAACATTAGAAATGAAAAATAAAATGGATGTTTCATGTCTGGGTATTTGTTGTAGAAATCTGACCATGTTTATATACACTGAACACTCACTGAATTCGTAAAACCTACTTTGCATCTACACTTGTTTTATCAGCTCCACTGAGCATACAGGAGCACTTTGTAGTTCTGCAATCACAAACTGTAGTACAGCTGTTTCTATGCATACATTTTCATCAGCATTTCACCTTGCTCTTCAGTAGTCAGGACGTGTTAGTGTGTGTTGGGCTGCTGTGGACCAACAGATGATCTTCTGTCTCTGACTTTACTAGGTGGGCCATCGAGGTAGGTTTGTCTCACAGAGTGGACACTGAGAGGACACAGTGTTTAAAAACTCCAGGAGAACTGCTGTGTCTGATCCACTCATACCGGCACAATACACACTAACCACCAATAGAAATGCCACTGCAGCGCCAAGAATGATCCACCACCTGATCCACCACCTGAATTCCAAACAATAAGCCTGATATTATTATCTTTATTATTATATTATTAATATAATTCTTAGGCAGACATAAAATGATACCATGTTTACACAGCCCCTCTTTATCATGGATATCTGATGGACATGAAACTGAAAACTAAAAAAGCATTAGATCAAGTCATACTCCGTTTACGAAGAGGGCAGAATTTGACACAGACTAAAAATAAAAGCTCCCTGCTTCAGAAATTTGTTGTCTTTGGACATCTCAGATTCCTCACAGTCTGTACATGTCATGGGATGAAGGTAAAGTGTGTGTTTGTGTGTGTCTGTGTGTGGGGAGGGCTGTGACGGTAGCTGTTTTGTGTTCGGATCCACATGACTACCACACAAACCCATCTATTCATGACCCGGCAGAGAGAAAGGGAATCAAGTGTGCTGCTGGCTGTGGCTTGGGTTCAGAGCGTCACAGAGAAGTGTGAGGCCTCATTCACATCCTAAAGCACACTGAGGGGGTATTAATGAACTTTTGAACACCAAAAAAATCCTTACATTAATACATTTACTTTACTTTATATTACAGAGGGAGGCTAATACACTGTTAGGATTCCTGCTCAAGGACTTTTATTGGTGTCCACTCCTGAGATGGTATTTGGTCTGTAGTGTTTAAGGCAGGTATTTCCCAGAGTGCTATCAGAGTTTTTATACCATTAACAATCTAATACATTATCGTAATAAGAGTTATTTATGTAAATGATTTCAGTTTATTACTACATTGCATTTTCCTGAGGTTTGGAATTGCTTTTTATAATTTTGGGACTGACATTTTCAATCATTTAAATACTATGTACTTAAACAAACAAACCAAAATAAACCCTTGTCAATACAATATACATGAATAAAGCATCTAAAATACCTGTGTAAATAAATAAATAAATCTACATATACATACATATATTATTATTATTATTATTATTATTACTACAATTATTATATATAATGTATGTCAATTTTTATGTATTTTTAGTTTACTACATCATTAGAACACAGCAGCTGTCCTTCACACTTTGTAAAGGTTTCATGATGAATGGACCAATAGAAATGCTCCAGAATGACTTGGAATACAATCTTTTTACATTGCCTTTCACTGAAAGTTGCAAAAGTTTGTTGCTCTGCTTGGGAGATATTTTGGACAGCGAAAATATGTAATCTTTTGACATTGTCCTGAGTGTGTAAATCATATGTCATTGTAGAGATTTCATATTGTGTGGGTTTGTGTATAAAGATTACAGATGTCCTGGGGTAAAGTGACATGACCCCTCCTCACCATGAAAAACCAAATCTGTCCAAAAAGGTCTTGACTGTTTTGCATGATGACCTCATCTTTGAGCAGGATGGACTGGCAGTATTTTCCCCTTGTGTTGATTAGATCAGGGGGTCAAAGCGTTTGACCTGAAGCAAAACACACACACACACTATCTCCCCCTCTGCCAGCACGTTATCCACACACTTCCAGCATGTTGTGTGGTGGGCTGCTGGAGGGTTTGTCTGTGGGCAGGAGGTTCAAGAGGTCAGTGTGTATATCTATATGTGTGTTTGTGTGTAGGGGGGACAGGAAGGAGCCTACACCGGATAAGCCAAAGATTACAGGCTGCAGGGAGAGTCAGACACTCTCAGGCTGCTCAGAGGGAGAGGCCAAGAGTTATTGCACTGGACAGTCACACAGTGTGTCACAGGACGAACACTAACAACACCTCTGCTGTCCAGACAGACCGCCCACTCTCTGTAATTAAAGCAGTTCGTGGTCAGCGAAAGGGTTTTTACAGCCTGCCTTCAATAAGTGTATGATTGTGTAATTGTGCACTGTTTTTCATCACCCACTTGTTGGGGCTTGTTGTGGGTCGGCGGCTCGCTGTCCTCTGAACAAAACCTTGTATCTCCATTGTTAGTCACTGCACCATAAAAGAGCCAGGAAGTGAATGTTCTCCTCCAAAGGTGTTAAGCTGTGTTCTGAGGCTGTGTTAGCAGCAGTGAAGAAACAGGAGTTTTATATTCGCTTAAAATAAATAGTGCTGGCTTGCTTATAGAAAATATGAAAATATGCCATGTCCTTGTAGAGTTGCCCTATGTAAATCTATTAAGGAAAACAAGTTCACTTATTTGTAAAAAATATCAAACCCCGTCTTGTCTTTTTAACAATGCAAAGTTAAAAAGGCATTTTACAGTACAAACACCATTGCGTCAGACTTCAGGAACAGGTCAGGGGCTGCATGTGAAAGTGTGCAGAGGCACAGCAGGCACAGTTTACATGTTTCTCTGTGTCTGGAGCCTAAGTAAACACCCAGCTTACTCCTGCTCTCCAGCTACTGAGGGAAGAATGCATTAAGGCTAACGAGCTAGGACTGCATTAAAGCCAAATTATGCAAGAATCACCTCCTCTCTCTGGCCTGGGGGGAGGGTGGGGGTGTGAGTGTAGAGAGGAAGGAAGGAAGGGCAGGCCTGCTGAAATATTGATGAGCTGAAAACAGCCATGCCACAGTCAGTAAACTGCTGCCTCTCTCCTCTCTCTCTCTCACTCACACACACACACACTCACACACACACACACACACGCACACGCACACAAAACAATTTCATTCAACTCAAATACACTCTCTTCTAAAATAGTATATTAGACTCTATCGATTTATGACACACACTGAATTGTTGAAATCTAATAATAATAATAATAATAATGCAATATTATTTGTACTACTACCACTAATAACAACAACAATGATAATTATTATTAATAATAAAAAAATGCATTTATTTTCTCATTCATTTTCCATATATGCTTCATTCTCATCAGGGTACCGATCCTACCCAGGGTCACTGGGACACATTGTAACACATCCTGGACAGGGTATCATTCCATCACATTGCATCTCACACACACACATAGACACTCACCCAGTCCCTACACATGTGGAAAGTCTCGCACAGCCAGTCTACCTACCAACATAGCTTTTTGGAGTGTGGGACAAAAACTGCACCTGACCCTGTGTCATGGTAGACCTGTGGCTAACCTGGCCACCCCAAACATGACTCTCAGCAGATTAAAGACCCCATGTGGATGCTCCTTGTAACTGCGTCTATGGCTTGTGTGTCACCCCAGCCTTAATATGCTCATCTAATCCTGTCTATTCTCACCCAATTATGTCCATTACCATCACAAAGCAGCTCAACAACCCCCCCCCCCCCCACACACACACACACACACTCCCCACCCAATAAGTAGATTAGCACTAAAGCTTATCTCCACTGACACCTTGATCGAAGCCAGGAGGGAAGAATGTCAGTGAGACAGTCTTCTGACTGCTTTTAAGTCCAGCTCAGGTTTCGTTGCTTCCTGTTGTACACAATTCATCCTCAGAACAATAACATTCCTGAGAGCTTGAATCAGTGCCATTACCAGTCTGAAACCACTGCACGAGATTTATGATGGTCATTACTGCCACTGTTGTGTCCAACTGTCCAGACATCTCAGCAAGAAGTCCACAGATGAAACTAAAGGAGGTGTTATTTCAGCAGAGTACACAAGGAGACGAGATTTGGAATTGACTGTTGCCCTCTTCTTAACTGAAATTCTTCACATTCACACCTATGGACACTTTTTCGAGTCGCCAGTCCACCTACCAAAATGTGTTTTTGGACTGTGAGAGGAAACCAGAGCACCCGGAGGAAATCCACACGGACACAGCGAGAACACACCAAACTCCTCACAGACAGTCACCTGGAGCGAGGCTAGAACCCACAACCTCCAGATCCCGAAACCTGCTATGCCACCGTGCCGCCCTACAATCTATTTTTGTCCATGAAAACTAGAAGAGATCCAAAAATATAATGATTAAAAATAATCATTGGAAGACAAGAAATGTTTTTTCAATTTTTGTCAATGAATAAAAACTAAATGATAATATGAAAGAAAGTCTATGAAAGATAAACAGAAAACCACATTGATATAAAAACAGGAAAATGTCCTGTATGTTTACTTTACAGGGTGATCAGGTTCCCTTTTCTGTTCCTCTCTCTGTTCACAGAGCTGCTTCTTAGATGACTCTGGAACACTGAAATGAGTTACACATGGCACAAAGAAGACACAGATGTATCTGCTGCAAAGTTGCATGATAATGAAAAAAAGAGGAGAGTATTTATAAAAAGGAATGAGTCCCCTAGATCTTCTGCAAACACCTGGGACATGGAGCAAATATTGCTCTGAAATGTCTAGTTATTTTTAGTATATTTGTGTATAGTTCCAAATATCTCCCCTATAATACTAGAGGCACAGATTATTAAAACTAGACAAGATGGCTTGCACAATGGGACATGTTTTACCATGGTGAATATTGAGCAGAGTTCAGAATATATTTGTGAATCTAAAGACACAAAATACTGCCATGATTTTTTAGAAGGGTACAGGTACCCAAACAGCAGAATGTGTCCAGCACATGGCTGCTCTCACTGGGCTCTGAGAGATGAGTAAGAGATTAATCACACTAGCATCTGAAAGCCAGGATTCAGTGCCATTCTGTCAAAAATACTGTTGAATACTGAACAGAAAATGGACAAGTGGTGGACCAAAGCTGAAGGAATCCTGAAGGATGGTGTGAGGCCAGGTGTGAAACCCATATTTTAGCATGGCGCTCTAATTTGGAACAGTGTGGAAGCTCAGTTACTGAATTATTAGTAGTATTTTTAGTATTTATATATAGGGGTACAGTTCAGTTATTAACAATTTGTAATCTTAGTCTGTACTGAAAGGCTGATACAGTGTAAGGAGTCTTGCCCAAGGACTCTTATTAGTGGCAACTGGCTGGGGACTGAACCCTAGTCTGCTGTGGAGTGTTACTCACTACAATGTACCGGCCAGTCATATAAACAAACTGAAACAAATTCTCATATTATGTTGTGATCATGTTGTGTTTGCTATTAACAGAAGGTCACTCTGGTAAATGGGTCAGAATTTCAGCTGGCCCCTGCAACAAGAAAATAAACCATTCTATATCGTTCTTCATGATGATCACAAAATCCCTTTTAGGGGACCATACAAGCAGATCGGAATAATCCTCTGTGCTTTCTGTTTATCCAACCATTCGCCTTTAGATTAAAATTCAGGAACAAATATCCAAGCTGAGGTCTATCAGGTGTTCATTGTCCAGATGCTTCAGTTTTGATTTTACTGGACGAAGAGGTTGGGTCAATCTGACAGACAGGTATGAACTCAGGTGTTAGGCAGTGTCACATCACTTTGTGTGTGTGTGTGTATTTATGTATCTGTCTGTATGTGCTGTACTGTACGGGTGAGGTGGAGATCACTGATCTGGCAAACAGCTGTGTGACTCAGCCGTTTACATCATAAGTGAATGCTAGAGGAGAACAGGAGCACAATGGGGAAGCATCCTAAAAGAGGACAGGATCAATGCCCGCCTGCCTGCCTGCCTGCCCGCCTGCGTGTGCCCTTGACTATACAGGACCACTTTGTGGGTAGCCCCTTTTTACCCTATTTTTCACTGCTCAGGACCCCCACAGGGGAGGTATGATTTAGGTGGTGGATCATTGTCAGCACTCAGGTGACACTGACGTTGTGCTGGTGCATGTGGATCAGGCACAGCAGTGCTGCTGGAGTTTTTAAAGGCCCTCTGTGTCATGGCGGTACTGAGTGTAGTCCACCAAACCAAAATATCCAGCCAACAGCATCCTTTGTTCACTGATGAAGGACTAGAGGACGACCAACACAAACTGTGCAGTGACAACTGAGCTGTCTCTTTCTGACCTTAAATATATACTGTATGAGTAAAGTTGGTGAGAGAAGTTGGAGGATGTTTAGGTAGTAAGTGGTGAAGAAAAACAAGAGAGTGAAGAGAGTTAAAAGAGGACAAAAGTAGAGTTAGTCATTCAGGCAAACAGTGACTAAAAGGCCAACTATGACACATCAACTCACAGTGACTGATATCAGCCTTCAGAATGAGGAGAGAACAACAATGAAAGCATGCACTATCAATAATATATCATTTTAGTCATGTTTATTAATATTATAATATGCAGATTAATATTTAATCTTATTACTGATTTTCTCTGTACAGTCTGACCTCATAAACAAGGGACTGGTTTGTGAAGCCACGCCATGGCTTTCATTTTTAATGAAATGATCACATCAGTGTATATTTTATGAATAACCTCATGTCATGTCTTCAGTCAGCATGAGTGAACACTTAGTGACATCATGCCACAGAGCAGTACTTCCTGCTTCTATCTATTGTGTGTTCACTCTCAGTTCACTGAGAGTGGCCTTACATGCTAATGCTTTATCTTCAAACTAAGAGCTCCAACAGGATAAAAAAAAATGTTACAATAACTGATAAGAAACAAAGAAGGAATCTTTTAAAAATGGTTTCTATCTCACTCATTATGTGATTCATTATCTGTAAGTGCTTATCCAGTTCAGGGTCACGGTGGGTCCAGAGCCTACTTGGAATCATTGGGTGCAAGGCAGGAATACACCCTGGAGGGGGCGCCAGTCCTTAACAGGGCAACACACACACACACACACACACACACACACACACACACAGCTCCAGACACTTTTGAGTCACCAATCCACCCACCAGTGTGTGTTTTTGGACTGTGGGAGGAAACCAGAGCACCCAGAGGAAACCCACGCAGACACAGGGAGAACTCCTCACAGACAGTCACCAGGAGCGGGACTAGAACCCACAACCTTCAGGTCCCTGGAGCTGTGTGACTGCGACATGCTGTGCCACCGTGCCGCCCTCTCTCACTCTAAATATGCTAAAATCAGAAATTCACTGGCAGTTTTTTTTTCAGTTCAAACTCAGTCAATTTCAGTTCAAACTCAGAAAAAAATGGAATAGTACGCAACAAAGAAGAAATTTATTATGAGTGGTATGTTGGTTTACAAATGTGCTAAAATTGCACTGTAATGTGTCACTGTCTGTAAGCCTTTGCATGGTCAGTTCATGGTTATTTCAGCTCATACTGAATGAATTTCAAATATTAGTGCATTATAGTGAAATTTTAGCACAGTTTCCACTTTTGGCCCATTATAACTGATTACCTGATGACTTATTGACACAAATTTGAAACTTTCTAGAAATACACTTCCTCCTACACCACACTCTGATCTGGGTGGGTGCAGTGTTATTACTGCCTGTTCTGGACAACTGTGGGTGACACACATTGCCACGTCCTGAAATGTGTGAGATTAGGCTGAAAGTGTGTGAGCCTGAAGGGTTATTCTTAGCATGCTCTGTGTGTTCTTGTCAGAAACTTGGCTGGGAGAACTGAAGGCCCTGCAGACACATACTTTTCACTGTGTGAAACCTACTTCAGCTTGAACAGAGGAAGAGTCAGCATCTGATCTTTTTTGCTAAGAAATTAAAATAAACCATAACATAAACCATCTTAGGATTTAGGATTTAAGTTCCTGAATACAAAGATATTTCTCGATACTCCCTGTATTTATAATTATAATATGTACTACAGCCTGTTTTCATTAAAAACACAGTGTTATACTTCAGCAGAGGTTGAATTTTTTCCTGGATGCATCTTTTAACCCAAGCATGAATGGATCACCTTTTTTAAGATGTTCAAATGCTGTCACAATATTTATGTGGTTGGGTTTTTAACTTAGGAGAATCAAAGTTTATTTCAGGAAAAAGTAAATCTCCAAATTCTTAAATATTAAAAATAAAAAGTAAAGTTTAAACTGCATGGACTGGTTTAATCCTAAACTATGAATTATGATTACTGTCGGTACCTAATAATCAGACACCCTCAACCCCCTCCCCTGGCCCTGTTCTGGGAAATGGGTAAAAAAACAAAACAATAAAGGCTTGTTGGGCGTCAGGCTGTCTCTGTAGGCTACTGGAGTGGATGTGTGAGAGAAATATCTCACCTCTCTAGCAATCCTGCCTCAAATACTCAAACATGATCCTTCCTGGCCCACTCCAGAGAAGACTGACCCCTCCTCATTCATCCCAATTTCTACCCACTCCTACTGGGACAGAAGGCTTCCTGAGAGCTCAGAACCTGACACTGTCTCTAACATGCATGAGTTTGGAAGAGAATAGTGGGTGGGTTGTTTTCTGTGAGCTAGAGAATTGCTGAATGACAACAAAGAAGCTTAGGTTCTAGTAAATTTAGATTTAGCAATCTCTGGGCCTTAAGAAAATGTCTATGATTGTGAGGAAACACTGTTCTTCCTGGTTTGTTTATGCTCAGAAGCTCCACGATTTAAGGTGGATCGCAAATGACTGTTGTTTGTAAGTGGCTGAGGTTTAACTTGTCTGTAAGTTTTTAATTCACTGTTTGAATTGCCACAGCAAAACTAAGTCAATATTACCTACCTATGGAGCAGGAATATAGCAGTATCTTCATTTTGGTTCGTGCTTTTCAACGTTTGGAGTTCTCTCCAATGTCAAATATCCCCAAATGCCTTTTTTTCCACTGTGAACAGAGAGAGAGAAAGAGAAAGCCTAATATACTGGTCAGAATTTTATAAAAAGTGTTTTTTTTAATAAAATAATTATAAAAATTATTAGAATACTTAATGTTGCTCTTGGTGTTGTTTTTTCAGTGCTTTTGTGTTGTTATTATGTTCATAGAGTAGAAAGATGAAAATGGTGAAGGTTCTCCATTTAGGGTCAGCACATGATTTAAATGTGATCCATGACTAAATATAGCTTTAGTTTTTAGTTGCTCTCTTCATTTGAGGAGCCACTTCTGTCGAAAGTGAACCATTCTCTCAGTACAATTTTACTACAGCTGAAAAGCTCTGTTTAGCCTTATTTATACAGTTAGCTATCTGCATTTCTCCTGCATCATTCAGTTAATGAAAAAGCATTTTGTAACAGCCCTCCTTCAAATATCCACCCCAAGTAGTCGCAGTTACCACACACTTTCAAAATAGATAATCAAAAGAAGCTTTTTGTTATATTTGAACATTTTACTAAAGACTAATGTGGCACCACTGTAGGATGCATGTAGACATGTTCACCACAGTTGTTTCATCATTGCCAGAATGTCCACTTAATGAGGTTGAACATTGCTGAATCAGGTCTTGGCCAAGCTACCGGACAAACAATACTAAATGACTTTATACAGCAACATCTCAACCAAAACTTGAAGATACTATTTATAGAAGACACACATTTGGTTTTCTGAGGAGCCATGGACTTCACACTCCAAAGGTTAAGCCTAGAAATATACACCAAGACAAGAACCACTGAAAAACCTTAAAAGTGCAGTGCAACTGTCTTTGTTTATGACTCAAAATGTGATTCAGTGGGCCCACTGCAGAGCTATGAGGAGCACAGCAGCGTGGGCTCTGGGAGAAACGCCCTACTTGAAAAAAATAAGATTGATAGAGAAATGGAGAGAAAAGCGCGGAAGCTCCCTTCAGAACTGTTCTGCATGCAGCTCAATGCACTGGAAAAGGGGAGGCAGGGGGGATGACTGATTCATCCGCTTCCATAGGCAATTTATTTTGGTTCACTGAAACAAAAAACTCATAGGTGGGTGGAAGGCGGGTCTAGAGGAGGTGGGTGACGTTGGCCATGATGCAGGCAGGAGTCTCCATCATGCCACAAAGTGGAACACTGGGGATGGAAGTAGGACGGGAGCTAGATTACATAAGGGCAATACCTTAAGAAAGCTCAGCAACATCCAGCTGACCTCTGACGCCACCTTAGTCCAGTCTGATCCTGACAGTCACTGGATACCCGTTTCCTTAGATGTCAAAGAGTTTTTAGCCCCAGAGGCCCTCATTAAAATCTGTAAGTGTGAATCTCTGACCTCAAAATTTATTGATTCAATTATTTCAGATAATCTTTCAGTGTTCATGTGTTCAGTGTTTCACTGTTCAGTTTACATTCTCTAAGGTATTTTTCTTCATTTAGACCAGAGAGTACAACCTTCATTATTTCTAAAATAAAAAAGAATTCATCAGGCCACAATAAATTTTGAATCTGTCTATTTCAGATGATCTATGGATTCCACCTGCACGTAGAACTGTCTTATTGTGCATTTGTAAGTGCAACAACAATATTGTTTACTGAGAATGAATTGTCAAATTGTCTTGAAACCAATGTGCTTATATCCGTCATGGCACAGCAGTATGAAGGTTCTTAATACAGTGCTGCCTGAGGGATTAAACTTCACAGGCAGTCAGATCAAGAAGCCACATCCATTTACTTACAAATGCATGTGGGAAAACTGTTTACATAGCAGTGTAATAAAGATATTATGAACAATGCGCCAAATTCAATTTAAAATGCTATGTACTATTTTATGGAAAAAACCAGATGTTACTACTTACGCGTATGGTTACATCATGCTATTTTCACTTACATAATTACAGGCTTTTTATATCTCCTTGATAATAGTGTACAACATATGGACATACATTAAATGTATGTGGTAATTATTCTCTACAGTTGTAAAATACAATAAAAAAAGAATAGAAGAAAATATACAGAAAACTATTTTAAATACTTGATACAGAAATGTACTTTAAAAAGCTAATTTTTTATACTTAATTCCTTTAGAATGATTTGCAGTTTATGTGCATTTTTAATTGTAATAAAAACTTTTAAGTAATGACAAGGCAATAATAAAGTTATTAAATAATAGTAATGTAATCAATGTAAGCAATGTTGCCTCTACTTTAAGCAAATGGTATTTATATGTAGGTGTTTTGGTTTGCAGCATGGTGGTGCAAGAGGTAATGTTTAACAAGTTTAACTGATCTGTAAGTTTTTATTCACTGTTTGAACTACAACAGAAACAGAGACTAGTTTGTAACTCAAGTTAAGTTTGGTTGCACTTTTGGTCTCAGTTAGCCGTCTCCTGAACTATTCCATATGCTTTTCCACTACAGTGAGCAGAGAGAGCCTAGCCTAGCCTAGCATACCAGACAGAGACACTTTTTTGTAAACACATTAGACAGCTTTCCAGCGCAAACAGGCTAAAGAGCTAGCAAATGGTGACAAAACCTTTTATGCCATTCATAATTATATTCAGTAACACAAGCAAGAAACTACTTCTTGTTCCAAATACAGGGTGGGCCATTAATATGGATACACCTTAATAAAATGGGAATGGTTGGTGATATTAACGTCCTGTTTGTGGCACATTAGTATATGGAGTGGAAAAACTTTTTAAGATGGATGGCCATTTTGAAGTCAACCATTTTGGATCCAACTTTAGTGTTTTCAATGGGAAGAGGGTCATGTAACACATCAAACTTTTTGGTAATTTCACAAGAAAAAAATGGTGTGGTTTTAACGTAACTTTATTTATTTATGAGTTATTTACAAGTTTTTGACCACTTATAAAAAGTGGTTAAAGTGCTGCCCATTGTGTTGGATTGTTCAATGCAACCCTCTTCTCCCACTCTTCACACACTGATAGCAACACCGCAGGAGAAATGCTAGCACAGGCTTCCAGTATCCGTAGTTTCAGGTGCTGCACATCTCGTATCTTCACAGCATAGACAACTGCCTTCAGATGACCCCAAAGATAAAAGTCTAAAGGGGTCAGATCGGGAGACCTTGGGGGCCATTCAACTGGCCCACGGAAACCAATCCACTTTCCAGGAAACTGTTCATCTAGGAACGCTCTGACCTTACACCCATAATGTGGTGGTGCACCATCTTGCTGGAAAAACTCAGGGAAAGTGCCAGCTTCAGTGCATAAAGAGGGAACCACATCATCATGTAGCAATTTCGCATATCCAGTGGTCTTGAGGTTTCCATTGATGAAGAATGGCCCCACTATCTTTGTACCCCATATAGCACCCCATAGCATCAATTTTTGTTACAACAGTCTTGAAGGGATCTATCCAATGTAGGTTAGTGTCAGAGCAATAGCGGTGGTTTTGTTTGTTAACTCACATAAAAGTTTGCCTCATCACTGAAAAAAATCTTCTGTGTAAACTGAGGGTCCTGTTCAAATTTTTGTTTTGCCCATTCTGCAAATTCAGCGCGCTGATCTGGATCATCCTCGTTGAGATGCTGCAGCAGCTGGAGTTTTTAAGGGTGCCATTTGTGAGTAGCTAATATCCGCCGAAGGGATGTTCGACTGATGCCACTCTCCTGTGGCATGCAGAGAGTGCTACGCTGTGGGCTCTTGCTGAATGAAGCTAGGACAGCCACTGATGTTTCTTCATTAGTGACAGTTTTCATGTGTCCATATTTTGGCAAATCCAACACTGAACCAGTTTCACGAAACTTGGCAAGCAGTTTGCTAACTGTAGCATGGGAGATGGGTGGTCTGGTAGGGTGTCTTGCATTGAAATCTGCTGCAATGACCCGGTTACTGTGTTCACCAGACATCAACACAATTCCTATCCGCTCCTTACGTGTTAACCTATGCGACATGTCAATGGCTGTAAACAAAGAAACTTGTAAATAACTCATGAAAAAAATAAAGTAACGTTAAAACCAAGCACACCATTGTTTTTCTTGTAAAATCCCCAATAAGTCTGATGTGTCACATGACCCTCTTCCCATTGAAAAAACAAAAGGTGGATCCAAAATGGCCAACTTCAAAATGGCCACCATGGTCACTACCCATCTTGAAAAGTTTTCCCCCTCCCATATATTAATGTGCCACAAACAGGAAGTAAATATCACCAACCATTCCCATTTTATTAAGGTGTATCCACAAAAATGGCCCACCCTGTATATAAATTATTATTTTTAATCTTCTGTATTCCACTGGTGTTATTAATGTTTTAATTTACACTGACAATTTTCAGTGAATCTTAGGAGACCAAACGTGAAGACAGCTCTTCTAATGTGAGATTTCATCACACTTTATACACACTGTTTATACAAACACTTTATAATAAAGCTTTGCCACAAGAATGACATTGTTTGTTGCAGCTGCACATGAGCCTAAGGTCACCATACCCAATGTCAAACATTGACCAAAAAAATGTAATGCCCTCCAGCATTGGGCTGTGGATCAGTGGAGTGATAAACTTTTTTTTTTGTGAGGTCAGAGATTTGGTGATAATGCTGATGAAATCTTGCAGCAGGTAAATGTCTCTGACCCCAGGTCCCGGTGAAATATCCTGTGGTCACCCTAAACCAAACTGGACCGGGCTGACTGTTCTCGCTCTAGGTCTATCCTCATTTGTCAGCTATGAACAATCACGTGCCATTTTCCCTCTTTCTTTTTGTTCTGTTTCTCACCTATAAACAGCATCCCTCTGCCACGACAGTTACATATGTCTCATAATGATTGGTGGCTGCGAACGTTCACAGGTTTTGATCTTTTTCGGAAAGGAGAAGTGGGAGGGTTACGAAACCCACCGCCCATTGATGAACACTGGGCGGGATTCTCAGCAGTTATGTAAGACATTAGTCATCCTGCCTGGCATGATTAATTTTATCTATCTTTCCCTCTCTTTCTCTTTCTCTTTTCTCATCCCCCCACCCCCTGTTCTGTATCTTCCTCCAGTTCTCGATTGGGAGATGGGGGGTAGGTGCTGACCTCTTTTTAAGAGAGAGTGAGGAAGCTATTCTGGGTCACAGAAGAATAAGCTGAGAAACTGTCCATTGAAAACTCAGGAGAGAGAGAGTGCATTAAGCCAGCATGAGTAAATCGGTTCCTACAGGATACTAAGAGAAGGACGATGGAAATATATCTCCTCGGCATGACCATGACCTTCACTGGAGCTAAATTAGTCCACATGGATCTCTACATATAAAATACATACTACTGCTGTAACATGAGAACATTTCAAATCCAGGTTGTCTGCTTTTTACACTGTTAGAAACTACACAGTGTAAACAGTCCAGGATTCCATTCCATGAGCGTTTAAAATTACCCACACAAGTCGGTAGTAATCAGCGAAGTATAAACACAACAAGTCAATTTAGCATCAAGAAAAAGCAAACAAAATGGGCAGCAAGGTGGTACTGCAGTGTTCAGTGGGGTTTAATCACCACCTGAAATGTGTGGGGAGTTTGGAGGAATGGGGGTTTCCTACAGCTGCTCTGGCTTCCTCCCATAGCCAGAAATCACTTGTTGGTAGGTTGACTGGCTATTCAAAAGTGTGCACAAGTGTGAGTGAGAGTGATAGTGTTGACTTATGTATAAATCACACAGTGAAAAGATGGACAAAAAAAAAAACTGTGGATTTTTTCAGAAGCCAGAGTGGAGCTTGGTATTTTCCTCTTTATTTAAGTCTTCCAAGGGTCTAGAGGGATATAAAGCCCCACAGCATAGGCTGTAGGTGAGTGGAACTGCATGTTCAAAAGTGATGCACCATAAAGCTATTTTGAGATGAGTTTGATTGAGGTTTGTGATTCAGAACTAAATATTCAACATCAGGACCTGGCATTAATAGAAGTTTGTATAGTTGAATGTAGCCAAATCCTCACAGCACTTTACATTAGATTGTGTAAAGCTAAGCCACAGTCATGTTCCCAGGGGGATTGGCCACATTTTCAACCTGAGAACAAAACAAGGAAAATTTATTTTAAATATAGAAATTCAATGATATAATTATATTCCATAACTAAATGTTTTGTAGAAATACGTTGCAGGTACCACCCCAGTGAGAGCTGTCTTTCCCTCAAAGGTTTCTTCTAAGACTGCAAAGCCTGCATTTCCTCCACAGAATAACTTCATTGTCTTTGCTCCAGTTCTATTTGTCTTAGTTTTTTTTCTCTCATTGACTAACATGTTACCAATAATAGGCACTACTTCCTATCTTTAGCACGTACAGGCTGACTTGCCTAAGTGATTAAACAATACACTTTTTCATAGGAACTGCATTTCTTTGCATAACGTCACTGTTGGAACGAAACCTTATATGTTCATTGTATGTTAAAATAAATTACGCATGCCTGCTGACCTTTACACTGTGTCAAAGTTTCATTAGGAATCAACCTATTGAAATGCTGTAAAATGAGTTTTGCATTGAAAGTTGTGAATGTTTCTCCTTCTCATGTAAATTTGTGTATTTGGAGAAGACATGGTAGGAATAAAAACTCTACAAACAAGACATCATCAGCTAATTAACTACACATTGTTCATGAAATGAGTTTTCCCTGCTTTTCTCCGTGATGGCGTGAGGAGTTTTGTGATCCAGGAGGAGTTTGGAATAAAAACGCTACTCTTTCGTGTTGAGAGGAGTCAGTTGAGATGGTTTGGGCATCTGATACATATGCCCTCTAGATATATTCAACTGAGGTATACCCAGCATCGCCCGGGGTAGACCTAGAACATGCTGTATATATTTTACATCTGGCTGGCCTGGGAAAACCTGAAGATCCTTCAGAAGGAGCTGGTGGAAGTTGCAGTAGACATTGATGCCTGGATTTATTTACTTTCCATGTTGGCACCATGACCCTGAAATTGATTAAACATAAAAAAGAAATAGAGCAGGTTTAACTACCCCGCTGCTGAGAAACTAGAAATATATTTGGCTTTACATTTTCAGACATGAAGCCACAGAAAATGAAGCGGCTGTACACCAACAATGTATCTTTCATTAGCAAAGAGTGCTAATTTATGGCTGATTTGTCTGGCAACTTCATCAATAACCAACTCCATGAAATACCCAGCGCAAGGCTGTCTGATTCTTAAGTTGTATTTTCTAACTAATGTTAAATAATATTCACAATCATATTGTTTATCCTGATCATTATGCACATGATAATATTTTGTAAAATGTACAATATGGACTAAGTTTACTGCATGGATCAAAACACTTGTAGGAGAATGCTAATGGCCTAGATCTGTTATGTCAGCTTGCAAACGCTCATATTGGCTAGCATCGTGCAGAGTGATGGGTAAGAAGAAAGGCCATCCTAGAGAGTAATTCTACTCTGTTGGACCTGCTTCAGATGACTGGAGCATTACCAGGGAATGAACTGGCCATCTCCTCATGATAGGGCCAGCACTTAGACTGCTGAACAAATCAAATAAAAAACTCCATAAGTGACCACAAGTTTCCATTCAGTTCCATTCAACATTGTGTTTTTCCTCTTCTTTAAAGCTATTTGGAGATATAAGGATTTGTTTCAGTCGCAGTATTTCGCTAATATGCTATAAATCAATGTAATATATCCTGAACTCTAAATTCAGAATAAAATAAGGGGTTACAGAGCACCCATAAAGTGTGTTTGGGGTCATTTGCTCAAAAGGTTTGGACACTCTGAGTTCCGATGCAGCAGCTATGGCCTAAAGGAAACAGATGCAAGCTTGAGACTGAAAGGTTGAGGGTTTGATCCCTAGTATTGGCAGAAAGAATTGTGTATGTGTGTGTGTGTGTGCTCCCTGCCATAAATGGGTTAAAAATGGAGGTTACATTTTATTGTACTGCGGTACAACGATGATAAAAAGCATGTTGTAAATTCTCTGTAATGTTGGATTCGAACCAAATGGAGTAGTTTTAAAGTGGCCAGATATTAGCTGGATAAAGGCTTGTGAGTATTTGCTTTCCCTCTGCTGTAGTGATCTGGTTTTGTCTGACTGCACCTTGTTCTCTTTGCTGAATCTGAACCGATGACATCATGCAGCTTACGTCAAGCCCAAACCTCATCAAACACAGCGCTGTCCTGCCTTCATTGCTAACTCGCCTTCACTAGCAGTCTTTTTAATGCTAGGTTGTCTTTAAGATTTGTAGTTTACATTCATTCATATAAGCTCCCATTCTGTTTTCATTATGTTCATGTGCATGGGTTTATAGCTGTGTGTTGAAAAAAAAGAGGACATTATTTTCACATCAGTTTTTCTATATGTACATGCACTCTCCTATTATAAGAGCTAGCATGTTAGCATGTTGTTTACCTAATGCTTTGCAACTGCAGATCTGTACCATGCTGCAGAATCCAGCTCCTGTTTTACACAGTGCTGCATTTGCCAGGTGACGTCACCACCCTCCTCATCCTCAATGCCGACGAAGGGTGTGTGTGTGTGTGTGTGTGTGTGTGTGTAGGCCTTACACACCCATGCATCCACACACACACGCCCGTCTGTCTTCATACGCTCAGGCTAAAAGGGTGATTTCACTGCCCTCCAATGAAAGGCTGGCTGTGAATGTGAATGGTGGGAGGAGGGAGGGGGGGAATTATGAATGAATCAGCAGCCATTCTTAATCTCATCTCTCTCTCTCTCCCTTCTTTCAATCTCACTAGCATTTTCATCAGTCCTCTCTTCTTTTCTTCTTTCTCACTCTTTGTCTCTTTTCACTTTTTCCTTTACTCTCACCTTTCTCTAATCTCTAACTCCCTATTCCCTATTTCTCATCCCTATATATGTGTGTGTATGTGTGTGGGTGTGTGTGTGTGTGTTTGTGAGAGAGAGAGAGAAAGAGAGAGAGAGAGAGAGAGAGCGATGTGGGGGCTGTTGCTGTGCAGATTATGGGCTGTAATCCTCAGGCAGGGTGTGAATGACACAGATCTGCCTTTTTCCTTCCGTTTCCAAAGGGAGGCCGGATGTTTCATGCTTGCTTATGTCATGGCAACAGCAGCGGCTAATACAGCCAGCCAGCATCTCTCTCTCTCTCTCTCTCTCTCTCTCTCTCAGAAAGTAGAGGAAGCAAGCCTGTGTATTCATTGAGAAAAAAACAGCCTGAAAAGGGAAGGCTGTACTGCAGAGAGTGAGAGAGAGAGAGAGAGAGAGAGAGAGAGAGAGAGAGATATTACCAGTGTAATTACCCACACTATTAACACCAGTACATCCTGCTCTGAAGAGTATGAATTTGGTTTGTAATGTCACATTTTAAAGCCCCTTGTCCCATTCTCATGATGCTTTTCAATGCCTTTGAGAAAGAAGTGAGCACCAAAATTAGGCAAATCACTGCAATAAGGCACAGTATTGCTTTTCTCAGCTTAAAAGGATGAAAAGCCACAGCACATAGCTGTTTATAGCTGACCCCTGAGGATGTTTAAAATCACTCTCTAGATATTTACCCCAATTTACATTATGGCAATACAATAAAATATATGTATTATGAAAAAAATCACTTGTTCAGTAAATGTGCGCATTAATTTTTGAAATGCCTATTTTTGGAAGACTAGCGGTATCGGTATCAGTACCGATATCGGCGATACTGGCCCTGTATTTACTTGGTATTGGATTGATACCAAAATTCCCGGTATCACACAGCTCTACTAAAAACCAGAGGTTTTGCTCCTCGCTCCTCACTTCTGGGCTCTTTCACTGAACTGAGCTGTGGCTCATTCTCATTTAAAGGGAACAATTTGATTAGCACAGTCAGAAACGTGATAAACTAGACCAGAGGAAATGGTTTTCTGTAAATGAAACTGCACTGAAACCAAATTGATCTGAATTCTTTCCTCAAGATCTTTTCATCATGTGAACATGGAGACTCGTAATCTTTAGTGGATAAATGTAATGTACATACACCAAGCCAAGAACCCTTTAGAAAGCATTAGCTTCAAGTACCTACTAGACCCAGTTTAACATAACAACCAATCAGACCACAGATCAAAGATCACATGATTTTTTTGTTAACAGATGTATATAAAGGCATATACAACAAAAGAAGGCCATGATCCACCATTCATAAGTCCAGTGTAAAAGTGGTGAGTGGCAGAAAAATCCTTCACAGAGCTCTGAGTCACTGAATCCCTTTTTATTCTCCAGGTACATGATGTACACAGATGACTTCAAGTCTGTTAAAAATAATTCTGTGTCACTGCTACTGTACAAAACCCTATATCCCTTTAATAGTAAATTTACAGGACCAGAATCACAATTTGGCAGAATGGTGCATTGCAGATATGCTAACTGTTCAGCCCTGCAGTGGGAAAAGAGATGTACAAACATTTATAACGTATACAAACAGTAACAGGCGTCCCTTATTAAAGGGTGCACCTATTTCTGGCACAGTAATTGTATTCTCTGGAGTAATAGACACAGTCCATTCACACACTCTGGAGTCATTGGACACAATTCACACTGGAGTAATTCAATACTTTTGGGAAATGCTGGAGTGGTGTTTGTGTTCCAGAATTAATCCCTTTATATCTGTATATGACCTCACTAATATCCATGTTGCTTTATAGATTTCCCAGACGAGCAGAAAATCTTCAGATTCATACCCTTGATTTTCAGAAGAATTATCAAATGAGCAGGTGTCAAAGCTCCAGTTGAGGCTACTCTCTGGGTCACGGTATCCACTCTGAAAGGCAGAGACATCACCTTCACTGGGCTGCAGTTCTGCTCACTCATGCGGAAGAATGTGCCGTGTGGGTCTGATGCATGCAGAGCAACGTGACCCACTACACAGTGCGCTCAATGCACACAGTGCACTCAATGCACACAGTGCACGCACAAACACACACACACACACACATCCAGAGAGCAGATACAAATGTATCTGTACAAAGTGAGCTGAAATGTTATGAGTTCACAGAGTTAGTGCACTTCATGATTTGCACACTTCCAATTTCTAGTAATAAAGACTATGGCCTAAGACCATCAATATAATCGAAAAAGGTCTTTGGAGATATTAAAAATGTATGAATGTATTTGTCCAGCATCCATTTAACAGAAGATGGAAAAAAATGTTCGTAAATTTAATTGCAAGTTAATGTCAATCTATCCCATCAAAGTACTTTAGACAATTTTACTGGTTCATTTTTCATTAAATGGGGCCTTGGGCAATTTCAAATTACACAAAAAATGCCCGTGGCCATGCACCAACTCCCAGCCTGAGTAGAAGCCAGAGCGTTGACTGGGGAGCTTTTGAGAGTACATGACACATCTCACTTGATTCCAGCGATGACTATCTGTTGTTACAAGCTGACGAGAAACACCTGGTAAAGGTGTGCTGATGGGTATAGAGTGTCCAGGAGAGTTGAGGAGAGGGAGGAAAAGTAGAAGAATGGGGACCTTGTTTGGCTTAATGGTTATTTATTGGCTGGAATTTAAGATGGTGTGTTGAAATAAACAAACTGAGAGCCAAACTGACCCTGCCTCCAGCATCCTTCTATTTCTATCCTCCAGGGTTGCCACAAATCTGGAGGAATGGAACTTCTGGAGTATCTAAATTCACTAATAATTATGGGGCGAAATGTATCAAATCTTAACAGAAATGTTCCATTTTTTTTTCGAAAGAGAGTAGAGACAGCTGACTTCTGACTGGAATTGACTTGCGTAAAATCTTGGCTCTTTAAAAAAGGCTACACACAGGAATGACATCACAGCTCTTTTCTATTCTATTACCTTACTGAATGCACTGAACAGTAAGTGGTCAGAGTGGTCTAAATTGACTGGCCTCTGTGACCCCTACTCTCCCCCTCCCCCTCCAAAGTCACTATTGACTGGTCCCTCTGTGTTCACAGGAAGTTAAGTGACCCAATTTTGTCGGGCAGGCATGGCAAGAATACACACTGTTCTGAGGTCTGGGCACTAAGCACTGGTCTGAATCTGTACAGTACTTCACTAAATAAAAGACCCTTTAGAGGACAGATATTAGAACATTGTGCTAGTGCAGCCTAGAAACTGAAAGATTTGTCCGTGCTCAATGCTGTGCTCTCTGAGAATGATTCATATCTTCTGTTTGCGCTGAATGGAGCCTGAAAGAACTAGTGACTGAACTGATGGCAGATGTACAGTAGGAGATGAATTCACTTTGTTTCTTGATCAACTGCCAAATGAACTCAAAAGCAAGAGGTTGAAAGGCTCCAGAATGGCTCTTCACAGCTAATGTACAACTCTTAAATTCAGCAGTTTCTCAAACTGGGGGATGTGGCCTCTGTGAATATCCAGTGTAATGTCTACGCCATAAATATTTTAAAACATGACCCCTGGTGACATTATTATACAACGTACCGTTATTACGCTGGTAGGTATTATTTGGTGTGGAGTTGAAGCACGGTAAAAGGCAAAAGTAGTGCAGAGTGCTGGCGCTAGAACAATATGACTTGTATAATACTGCCATCTGCTGTTATACATGGAGAAGAACAGTCTTTACTTGGCTCTTCCTTTTACATTCAGGGCCTTTCAGGCTAGATTTTAACCCCTTTCACTGTCATTCTTTTATAATATTGTAAACAGTACATACATTGTCTGAGGGCAGTTATAACGGTCTAGGTCTTAACATTAATATTTTAGGTGTATTCTTTCTCTGTAGAATAATGGATGACTGTGTGAGTGTGTGAAGCTGTCCACAGTTGTGAATGTGTGTGTGTGATGCCCTGAGATGGACTGGGGCCCTGTCCAAGGTGCGTTCCTGCCTTGTGTTCAATGAATCTAGGGAGTCTCCAGACTGACCCATCATGAATTTGATCAGGATGAATGTTTTACAGAAGATAAGTGAATATAAAATCACTACCAGAAAAAAATAAATCATTTATTAGGTCACAGGTTTTCAAATTATAAACAACTTGTCTGTCTTCACTGTCAGTACTGAACCATCTTTAATCACAACAGAGATGACCACAGAGAGTTTGACCTTAGCGAAGCATCTGAAAGTCGATCTCACAGTCAGCTTGACCTCTGATCACAATACAATTTCATTTTGTTGATAATATTATTCCATTACAATTTCTGATTAGAAAGATGCCCTTTGTGTCATTTGGAGAAGCTCCTGCTCTTGACATAGTTACACAATCCAAATACCCCTGCGCAGAGTTATTGTCTCTGTTATTTCCCCGTGAGTGCTTTCAGAAGATTTGTCCTTGTATTATTTGATAAATCTTTTGGCTGCAGGACAGGGCCCTCACTAGAGATTAATGATTAGGGAGCTAAGATTTAACCAGGGGGTCTGGGGTAATTGCCTCATAGCAGCAACATTCTCTGACGAGGTACAGATAAAGCAAAACCACAAGGAGCTAAGATAATATTAGTTTTGTTTAAAGCAGAACTGTAGTTCCCAGTGTTTCAGCGCCGCCACAAAACAAACCGCTGTAGGAGGGACTGTGATTTCATTGGCTGCACACTGAATGATGGACAGATAACTCTGGCTGCTGATTGGTTAGATAAAGGTAACGACCAATGAAAAGGGTCGAGAATATGAGAGAGTTGCGTTTTTCCGTCTCAAACAACAAAGTAACCTCAAAACTATGTAACAAAACGCGTCCCCTATCGGTTAAAGCGGAACGCATCTTTTAGCGTCCAAATACGTGACGATTCCCTATTTTACGGGACGGTTGCCTGTGTAATGTGTTAAAAATGTATACTGTCTAATGAACACCTTTTTTTCTATATGAGCTCGTGTGATAGAGCGTCTCTCTCTAAGTACAATGTGGTTGGTTCAGGGCGGGTGTGGGGAGCTAGAGAAGGCGTGCGGGGCGTGCGGTGCGGGGCGGGGCGGGGCGGGGCGGGGCGGGGCTCAAAGTAATGCAGCAGCAAGCAATAAACAGCGTGTCCCGTGTTTTCTTAAAAAAACTAATATTTCTCTCACTTCCCCACCCTCAGGTATGGACAATACTGTAAAGTAATAACAAGTATAATGTCTAGAGTAACTACTGCGTGTTAAAACTTTGTTTCATTGTTCTTAGAACGTGTTTGGTTAATTACTAGACGGTTCTCTCCGCTTAGCTTTAGCCGCTTAGCATGCTCAGTGTCTTAACTGAGTATTGTGAAGAACAGGTAGAAGCTGCCTAAATTTCTGATAAACGAGCTGTTTGCTAATTTAATTGGTGAGTTATGTCACAGTTTAACAGTTTTTTTTAAATATAAAATAACATATACACTTTGCAAGTTTTCTCAAAAAACGAATATTTCCCTCACTTCCCCACCTTCAGGGGCGTAACACCAACACTACTAAGGCCGTACAGACCGATGCCCAACGGCTATCTGGAGACAGAGAAACGTTGAAAATGAAAGACAGGTCTAATGACGTACATGCTGCAGGACAATGCTATAATTCCAATTATGTTCTAAAGTGGTATACTCTGAATGTGTTCTTAAATTAAGGAACCATATACACGCCTCTATGTTCTTTTTTTATTATTAAAAATTAAACGTACCATTCCAAGTTGACTTCCTTTCTTCTGGGAAGGTCTTCACTGAGTCTTTCTGTGGGAATTTTGAACTGGATGAAAAGTCAACGTTCCAACATAATTCAGCAGTGTTCAGTGAAGTTGAGGTCAAATCTGTGTGCAGGCCACTGGAGTCTCTCCACACCAAGCTTGTCAAAGGGTGTTTTTGTGGTCCTTGTTTTGTGCACAGGAGCACAGTCTTATGGAGCAGGAATTATCCTTGCACAAAGCCTGACAAACAGCACCAGTCCTTTATCACTCCTCCACCAAGCTTAACAGCTGGCTCTGTGCATTGCAGTAGTTAGCATTCTCCTGGCATCCACTAAACCAAGACACCCCATCAGACTGATGATTAATCAACCCAGAGAACAAATCTCCACTGCTCAAGCATGTTTTATACTACTCCAGCTGACACTTTCCACAGTGATCTTAGTCTTCTGGCCAGCTGATTAACCATTAAAACCGTTTCATGAAGCTCTTACCACATAGTTCGTGTGCTGTTTCTTGAGGCAGTTTGAGACTCTAAAGTGAGTGATACTATGGACTTTAGGCTCTGACTTTGACTTCGTGATTGAGCTGCTGTTGCTCCTACATGAATAATGGTAAGCCAAATAATGATATGAGAAGTTAGCTATTGGTACCAAACTGAATGAATCAGTTAACTAGCTACCTAATAGGCAAGCTAATGAGCACATTAACTAGCATACATAACTTAAAAGAAAAAATGCATAATGAGGTGCTGATTTATTTTGAGGCATGAGTTGCTAGTGCACTTGTAGCCTTTACGTTAATGAAAGAGCATGTCTAAGTGGTCAGAGACTTGTACTGACCACATTTAACTGTAATCAGAATTCAGTATCTGCATACAATTATATAAGGAGGTTAAGAGGGGTTTCAAGTAAATAAATAAATACATTAATTAATTAAAAGAAAGGTGGGTGGGCAGGTGGTGGACAATAACATGCTGTTGCACCTAGAGCAAGGTACCGTAGTGATACATGTTTCAGACTGAGCCCTAAAACAAGTTTAGATTTAGCTTCATATTGTGATTATACTTGGAATAATATCTAAAAGATATTTGTACAGTGTCTCTAATGTAGTGCTTAAGAATTGTTGAATAAATGGTGACATTCATGTGACATTTTCAGCGTGTAAAATCAGATTTGTGTGACTCAGTGTAACATATATCTGTTGTACTGTGTCTGAAGATCATAGTTCTTCAAGGTCATACACATTCACATAATGATCAGCTCTTGTCAAATCTGCCTCATATACAGTAGGTTTATAATTACTGTTGTTACTGCACCATTGAAACTTTTTTAACCAAATAAAGCATCTCTTTACTAAACGTGAGTAAATATAGATACCTTTACTTTGAGATGAGCAAATATATGCAACGATATATGCAATGTTTTTAATAAACCAGCTGTTTCAGATGGGGGGTGAGAACCAGTGGGCCAAAGGCCACTTCAGCTCAAAGCTGAAAACACAAACATTCAGACTCCCAGGGTCAAAAACACAAATTAAATCCAGACTTTAGTATGTAACATTTTAAACCAAGTCACCCTGTGCCAAATCCCTGAGGCCAGGAACACACTCTCCAAAGGAAAAGGCAAGAGGTCTATGGGAGCAGAATTTTAAATGCAATGTAATCAATATTCAGCAAATCCAATTTTAGTTCCTCACCTCCAGCTACATTTACTCAGATAATTTATCATATACATTTTTAAAGTCAGTTTCAAAATATTAGGCTTGGATGACCAATAAATTTTTTTCCATTCCATTATCTTTAAGTGCTTGTCCAGTTCAGGGTCACAGTGGGTCCAGAGCCTACCTTGAATCATTGGGCGCACGGTGGGAATACACCCTGGAGGGGGCACCAGTCCTTCACAGGGCAACACACACACATTCATTCACACCTACGGACACTTTTGAGTCGCTAATCCACCTACAAACGTGTGTTTGTGGGAGGAAACCGGAGCACCCGGAGGAAACACCAAACTCCTCACAGACAGTCACCTGGAGCAGGAATCAAACCCACAACCTCCAGGTCCCTGGAGCTGTGTGACTGCAACACCTACCTGCTGCACCACCGTGCCGCCCCCCAGTACAAATAAAAAAAAAAAAAAAATCATATTCCATTGCCTTACGTGAAAATTTAAGGTTTTCTTTTTCTTCTAAATTTTAACAGCTACAATATATTAGCAGGCTAATGTTACCCAGATAAATAAAGTGATAAATAGCTAATAAAATCTAAGGGTAAGAACTATGGAAAAAATATAACAGCATGATACTTGTAGATTTAACTACATTTAATAAACAAAAACAGAAAATAAGAATGACAGTGCCACTTCTCATTCTCTTTGATTTACAGTTGGGAACTTTGTTAAGGGAGTGAGATACAAACCAGTTTTATGATGTGCTCTGCACAAATACACCCACAAAATAGGTGTAAACATAATGAGTTAATATTTTATGTACTGTACCCCAGGTACACAGAACTATGCACTTTTTTAGTGACATAACTACTGAGGGGTCAAAAGGGCATTCATTTTGGGGGCTGCGATTCGAGGAGTAGTGTGATTGGACGCTTTTGTTTTAATATATTTGTATGGTTTTATATTTTGTGTATATGGAGCCCATAAGAGATCAGTTACACCACTGCTCTATTTGCAGTTAACAAAAAAAAAAAAGAAAACATCAGAGTATTATGTAACATATGTATCATCATTCCAACTTGTTTAAAAGCTATAAAGGATTAGATGTTGGTATCTATATTTATATTTCCCTGTTTTCTTACCAAGTGCACATTCATGTGTTAAGACATCCTGCTGTCTGTATGAACAGCTGTTTAAGAACAACATAGAAACATACTTGACAATTTGAGTGAGACAATAGAAATGGGTGAAAATGAGGAACCCCAAAAATAGCCCAAAATGATTGAAAACGGTTTAGGAAAGCAGTTACCCAAAGGTAAGAAACTATTACCATTAACAGCTCAAATTCTGCCAGTAAAATGTGAAGGCTTTACACTAAATCTGCTTTTGTGTGTGGTCATATCCTTGTGCTGAACTTGCCAAATGTGTCGAAAAGCTGAGTCACCTTGAGGTCAACTTTAAGGGCTCCAGTGTCAGAGAGGTGGCCTGATCATTTTTGGAAAGGTGTGGCGAAAACTAAATATTTTAAAGCTTATATGGTTTCGTTGCTTGCAACAAATTTTGGTGAGAAGGCTTTTGTGGTTTCTGTGATGTAGCAGTCTCTTTAAATTCTGTAGTATTCCATTTGGCAGGTGCTCTTTGTGCATTGGGTCTATTAGACCATAGCGACAGACAAAAATGCCAGCTACACTTTATACTGGGTTAGTATCCCAGTTAATACTTGGGCACCAGATAAAAATATTTTGGGAATATATGTTCCATTAACCGCTATTGATTTCTGTTTCCCATTTTGAAGATACAAGTTTTCCTCTGAGAGAGTGACTGTATGAATTGGAGCCCCTCTCAGCTATTTTAAATATTTTATTATTTCCATTGACCACCTTAAGATGCTGAAGATACATCAGCAAAGAGCAGAGACTCTTCCAGTGGAAGTCCATCACTAATTGTTTATGCTCTAATCAACAGTTTGCTGTTTGTTTCTTATTAATATTACCCAGATTTTGACTGAACTCCCTGAAACTCAAACATTCCCCAAGTGCATCTTCAGTCTACTGAGCTTTCTAATAGGAGTGGTTAGCCAGGCACATGACCTAGGAATAGAAAAAAAACAAAACGGGAACACTCAAGACTACAAGGCATCTCAGTGCGGGTGGCGATTATACAGACGCTCAGGGAAGCCTCCACTAATATGTAGCTCTGGTAACCTTGACAACCAGCCTGACGTAGCCTTGGTCATCTACAAAGGCTGATCTGATCTTGCTTAGCACTTTTCATATGACTTGGAGTCCTCAGAGCTCAGTGCTCCTCAGTTCACATCAGCCATGCATCTCTCTCATGAAGATCCAAAGATAGAGACCATGCCGAAGGACAAAGAAGCCACAGGAACACCGTTCCAAGTAAGTGCATCCAGTTGTGTCGGTCAAAAGTGCAAACTCATGATGAATTGCATGCGTAAGTAAATGCATTTTTTAAATCAATCATTTGTTGTTTGAGAATCACGTGCTTTAGCACATGCTCTGTCCACTCTGTTTCTTGTACTTAAAGTGGATTAGGACTTTGCAGATTATTAAAAGCATAACACTGATGTATAAACCCAAGGTGGGAGAGCAGGCAAAGTGCAAATAAGAAACAGAAAGAGATTTGTAGATCAGCTTTGATTTGAGTATAATAAAACCATACAAAGGAGTATTTAAACGTATCATCTTCACTGGGTTCTACAGTAAATACCCACTCACTCTGAAATTGTTGCCTGCAGCATGGGCCAAAAATTTACACAGGTGCAGTTTTGGAGCTGAAACCAAGGATGCTGTTAAAAATATCACAGCATCCAGACAACCTTAGTATTTTATGTGCAAGGATGGGACAAGACTATGCCACTATGTCAAAAATGTGCTAGTAAATAATCCAACAAGCACAATGAATAGTTACATGGGTCTTCAAAAACTTCAGGAAATCCAGGAAAATGTCTACATGTAAATGACAACAGACCAACGACAATGATGAATTAAATTCAACTGTGACAATGAAATAAATAAGCGGTTACAGGCAATGAATGAATGAAAAGAAAAATTTAAATCATTTTAAACAAATCTGAAAATAGGATAAAATGTAAATAAAAAAGTAAGTAAGTAATAAAAATGAGAAATCATAAAAAGTTGATACAATGTTAAAGTGATTGAAATGGGATCGGGAATGATTCAAGGCTCTTTGAAAGTGTTCGTAGATGGACTTTGGGGCTTTTCAGTCGCTAAAAGCAGCCTCCTCAGTCTTCAACTTATTTTTGGGAACTACAAGCAGATCATTGTGGACAGACCACAGAGCCCTTGCTGGAATATATCTAACAATCATTTCAAGTTAAAGAGGAGTGTGACCATGAAGACATGGTTCCGCATTTTGGAATGTGCCGCAGGTATGAAATCTGGAATGTAAAAAATATTTAAAAAATAAAGTAAAACTACTGCTTTATAAACTAGTATTTCACTTACTGGAATTTATTTGTTAATTTTTTTGCTTATACACAAATCAATTGTATTATGCAGATTTCTACCTTTAGAAATGTTAATGTACTCATGCGTGACCTAACGAGAGAGAGAGATTTGGGTAACGTGGGCAGAGCTGACACCTACAACAATAAAAGTATAAATGAGCTATGGCCATATTTTTCCAGTTCTTTTCAGACTAAACCACTGACCACACGCAATAACCATTTTAATGTTTCAATAACAAAAAAATACAAAAAATTAATAAAAACTAAGAAGCCAGATGGGATGAATATAATTTTAGGGTCTTGTCTAGCATTAAAATAGTGGCTTTATACCTTAAATTCTCTGAATTTAATAAATTATAAATTCTATAATTGTCCATGGCGTTGTAATGGTATGTACAAAACTGCTGCTGCTGCCAGTTTTTAGAGCACTTTAATATGACACATCTAGAAAATACAGCCTTTACTTAACTTTTATTCTTAAAAAAACCATAAAGGCACATGTAACGCACAGTATAAAATGCCCATTGTTCTTTTTCAGTAAGACGCCATCAATTAAATACATTACATAGCCAAATGTTGTGGACAATATCAGTGCTAAAATCATACATTTAAGCATACTAATTAGTAAATGCTCAGTGTTTTAATATGTAAATTATTTAAAAAAAGAAGCTTAAAGTGCCTGAAATCATTCATTACAACGGTCTTAAAGGAACACAATGTATTTTTACCATAAAATTACAATTTCAAAATCATTGTAATGTTCCACTTATGTGTAAGAGGGAGAATAAAGCCTCTGTCATTGCTACTCCATTTCCAACACTACAGAAATTGCACTATGTAACTTTTGGAGGAGTGTAAGAATCCACCAACACCCCAACTCTCTAGACTTCAGGACAGTGCTGTAAAAGTGAATTACACTCTACAACTGTAGAGAGAGCATGTGACATTGCTGTGACCTGGAGAAAAATGCCTGTTTTTTGGCTTTCCTTTGCTGAGATTTTTGCTTGACCATATTAAACATTATCATATTTCCATTAAATAAATGAGGGATAATTACAAAACATTAGAAGGAGAAGGCTGCCTTCAAGAAATCAAGGACCATTATCCTACTTTAGGGATACAGTTGCATATAATACCAGGGTAAATGCAGTTTGGGGAATTTATATAGTGACATTATAGTAATTACGTTGCTATTCACTTCATACTGTTTATTCCATTATTTCCTCTTGTTATTTCATCCCTCCACACTGAATACATCCATTCTTTTCAGATTAGCATGGTCATGTAAAATCCTGGAGCATGGCCATGTAAAAACCCACTGGCTGGAACCTTATCTTTAAACCACATAATCATAGTGTGACCATGTTGTTTGCATCTTGTTTTTTTTTAAAAAAAATAGAATATCTCAGGCAGAATGGAGGCATGAGACAGAAACACCTGCAAAACTTTGTTGTAAACTTACATACATAATCTAATAAAGTAACAATACTTTTTAACTAAACTACTAATTTATTAATACTGTTGTATTCTGTTGATAATAAACTACAAAATCCATTTACTACAAAACTAATTTAAACGCTATTTAAGCAAATATTTTAGACACAGGAACTGACAAGATTACAATTTTATGGTGATTTGGTGTAGGAATCTGAGAGAGACATGATGCCTTTTCTTTATGTGTTGCTGTGTTGGTTACTGATAAATATTGTTAAGGAAAATGTGTTATAATCAGGTTTTTAAGAGTTACTGAGCAGTGAGCACTCTACTCCACTCGGCACGACTCTAATGCTTTTCTACTGACCAAATATGGTCCCTGGAACTGGGTAAGTTTTCAGTCCCAGCTCGCTCTGGGTTCCAACCATATTGATCATACTGTGTAGGTGCTAAATGGTGACGTATAAACCCTGCAGAGCGCTTACTGGCCAGAGCCACATCAATCACTCACAACGGCAGCTCCTAACTGTACCTCAAGGTGTTTTGAAGAGGTTTAAATGCTCCTAGGGCTGATGGCAGACGAACATTTACAGTGAAAGGCGAACTTGCAACAAGTAAAACTGGTGTGTGAGAACTGGGATGTGGAGCCATGTTTAGTCCAAAAACTAAAACAACACGTGAGTACACGATGAGTAAACAGCACCTAACATTACCGGCACCAAAGCCAGCAATTCCTGTTAGAGATGGGGTTTTGCAACGTCACTGGCTCCATTTCATGGAGGAGCCCTGCCAGTAGAAAAGCGACAAGCTTTAAGCAAGCTGAGCCGAGCCGTGTTGAGTCGAGTCATGTAGAACCGAACCCATGTGGTGGAAAAGAAACATAACACGGGACACGTTTTGTTTTGTATTTTGGTTTGAGACAGAGAACACACTTTTCTTTGGTCGTCACCTTTATTTAGCCAATCAGCAGCCAGATGTGTCTGTCCATCATTCAGTGTGTAGCCAATGGAATCATAGCCCCTCCTACTGCGATTTGTTTTGCAGCTGCGCTGAGAGCAGCGGGTCAGAGCTGAAACACTGGGAACTACATCTCTGCTTTAGACAGAACTAATGTTATCACAAGGCTCCTTGTGGCCTTGCTTAATCTGTACCTCATCAAAGATATTTGCTGCTATGAGGCAATTACCCCAGACCCCCTGGCTAAATCTTAGCCCCCTAATCATTAATCTTTAGTGACGGGCCTGGCAGTGAGCTAAGGTTTGCGGCTGCTAACTTTAGCCAAATTAGTTCACTTAAACATAGATTCTGGTAATAAAACTTCTCTGTCAGTTGCTGCATGGTTTAAATGCCTAGATTACCATAAAGGTAACACTTTATGCTCGTAAGAACACACATTCCCTAGGATTAACGTTCATGGAGTGTCTAAGTGTGTTTATCGCTGGAGTGCCCAGAGTGTGTTTGTTACTAAAAGCACAAGAGTCAGTCATGACCGATGTGAATGAATAAATGAATGAATGAAGGCTAGTTCAGCTTGGTTCGTATTCTCGTACTTGAAATATTCAAGTTGTAATCTACACATTTAATAAGGGCTCCCAACTACTTTAAGGTGCAGTAGAACGGTGTTCTCTGAAGTGACCGAGTAACATTCAGTACATATGGTAGGACTTGGAGTTGTATATGTGATATACATTGACTCACTGTTTATGTGGCTGAGTACAATCAAATTGCTTCACTGGAGAGTGAAAAGGTTTCTGACAATGACTGCCGCACAGCCAATGAATAGTTTATAGATTCTATGATTGAAATATGTTCAATCATATTTTCTCCACCGAATGTTTGCTACACTGTGTTAAATGAATGAAGTCTTTAAATGAAGCAATTTTAAAGGCATGGAATTGCATTATTCACTTAAATAGGATTCTACCAACTTTACAGGCTTTCTCACAAAAGGGTTTATTGTAGAGTGTATTTACAGTGCTGTGACAGAAATATTAAATTATTATAGTATCCCAAAACACCAGTGAAGATACATGTTTTTTGAATACTATGTGAAAAAAATACTGTCTTTTCTTTGTTATCACCTCAACTGACTATATTGGTGCACTCTGTAGCTTTTTTGTTGATCTGCATAATTTGTTAGCTCCTTTCACCCTGTGACTCAATGGTCAGGACCCCCACAGAACCAGCACAGAGCAGATATTTCGGTGGTGGATTGTGCTCAGCATTGTGTGTTTGCAAGCGTAAAGGGGTGTTTGTGAGAGATTTGTTAAACCTTTCGAAAAGAACATTTCTCAATGCAAGCTTTCAAAGAATTCAGGCCTTTCACCATCTATCAAGCTTAACACTCTGTAAAGATTCAGAAAATGCAGGGAAATCTTAGACCATATAGAGAAGGACGGAAAACCACTGTTGAATATGTGTTACATTGGAGCCCTCTGATGGCATTGCATAAGAAACCGTCATGTGATACTGTGATAAATATAGCCACATGGGCTTGGGAGTACTTCAGAAAACTGTAGTCACATTACAGTCATGCTTCTGAGATCAGAAGAGAATGGGCGTACTTAGAGTGGCATGGCAAGAAAAAGGCCACACATCAATCCTCTGCAGAAACACTGTCCATCTCCCGGGGCCCAAGCTCATCTCAGATGATCTGAAAGACAGTGGAAACATGTGCTGTGGTCAGGTTAGACATATCCAGGCCTTATTCTCAAAACTGTGCCAGTCCTCATTCATGATACTCAACAGTGGAGCATTATTGACACATAGTGCATGTGCTTGACTGGCCTGCCTGCAGAACAGATGGGTCTTGTATGATGCATCATGAAGAGAAGAATCTCACAATGTCGACCTTGGTCTGTTGAGCAGCTGAAGTCTTGTATTAAGCAAGAGGGAGCAACAAAAGGTTGATGTAACACAGTGCTAAATATGCCTCTCTCACAACGTTTTTGGAGTATGTTGAAGGCATTAATTTCAAAATTTTGTTCATATTCACAAAATACGATCAAGCTGCTTAGTAACAACATTGAAAATATTTTGTTTATTCTTTGTATTCTCCAGAAACTGGATTTGTATATTTGTGCATATCTATTTGCTGAGTTTGACATAAAACAAGCCGTAACTTGTATAATTGCTATTCAGCTTAGCATATAAACTGTTGTGCATATAAAATTGTGCAGAATCCTGTTCTTGATGTGTATTTATTGTCATCTGAGGCAGATTGCATCGAAGTACCTTTTGCACACCTGATTTATGATTGCTGCCCAGAGGAGGTAGAGCATCATTGTATAACTTTCTGCAGTTCCTTCACAGGCAGCAGTTTTAACACCAATGTGAAAGGAATGCATTTCTTCTGAATCTGCCTCTGAGCCAGCAGAGCATTATAACATTCTGCACCGTCCTCTGAGGCAGTGAGTTACATTTTCTTCCATTCAAGTAAAAAAAAATTCTGCAGCACTTCAAAAGTGTACAGTAACAGAAAAGAAAGTTATAGTGCACATTTATTCTTCCATAGACATTTCTGGCAGACAGCACAGGCAAACTTGAGGGTCTAGACAGAACTTTACTGGTTTATGGAGTGGTATTTGAAAGTCTTCACTCAATGAGTTTGAACCAATTGCATTCATCCCCGTCTATTGGCTGGTAACCGATTATGTTCCTTCTGCCTCAAAGGCAGCCCTGCTTCCAGAGCCATTTGAGTAGTGCTTTTGCACACCTGCAACAGGGCTCCCGAAGCAATGGGGGCCAAACAACCCTTTAGTGCCCTTCTTTTCAGAAGGAATCATGCGAAGGGCAGCAGGTGGTAGGCAGGTGACTGTGAGGAGTTTGGTGTGTCCTCCCTGTGTCAGTGTGGGTTTCCTCCGGGTGCTCCAGTTTCCTCCCACGGACCAAAAACACAGATGAATTGGCTACTCAAAGTGTCCATAGGTGTGAGTGTGTGTCATACTGTGAAGGACTGGTGCCCCCTCCAGGTTGTGATCCCGCCTTGCGCCCTGTGATTCCGGGTAGGCTCTGGACCCACCGAGACCGTGAATTGGATCAGTGCTTACAGAGTATGAATGAATGTTGGGTAAGCTAGTGTGCTCAAACTTTTGACTATTTTGTCAAACACAGGCATATTAGTGCACTGGTGACCTCATTCCAACAAAACTCGGAGCTGTGCTGGAATACAATCAGAGCTTGAGTCAAGCTTGGTTCTTTCTTACGGCTGGGAATTTCTTTTTCCCTTTTGAACCCAGAGTCAAGCTTTTAAAATTTATATCTAAACGTCTGACGGTTTTAAAGGTACTGTGGGTAAGATTTCTGTTAAAACAACACTAGGAGTTTATAATAAATTGGTTACAGTTACTTAAAGAGTTACTGGCCAACATTGTTCATGGGTTGTTGATTCACACTGAGTCTTTTAATGGTTCTGTCTCAGCTCCAAGTTTTGTCTTAGCATTAAAACATAAATAAAAAAATAAAAAAAAAACAGCAACAACAAAACCAGGCTGTGGTCAGAGCTGTCAGCTACAACATTCCTACTATTTGCAACTTTTAGCAGAGAGGTTATTTCAAGGATGCAAACACCTGGACAGTCACACAAGGATTGGACAAAAACACTAAGCTTGGACTTGACATGCGCTAGGCTCTGTTAGGGCAGGAGACTTAGAATAATAAATATCAGCTGTAAGAGTGGAACCCCACTGGATACTGGACAGAGCTGCTGTGTCCTGCTCCAGCCACTGCTGTGTGCTTTCTGGGCACAGTCGTCTCTATACATGACAAATGCCTGGAACTGAAACGATTTATAGACTACTCAGTGTCATCTACTCAGGCTTCCAGCAAGGTTTTCAGCACAGAGTCAGTTCAGAATCAGGACATCGATTTAAAGACAGGTCTTCAGAAGTATACAACAGAAGTTTCAACTATTTGAGTCAGATTGTTTATATATTCAGGATACTTTACTAAAGAGCAATATTCACACTTATACACACCTTTCAAAATAGTTTTAATCAGTTTAAATACAATATATATTTATTTCTCTCTCTCTCTCTCTCTCTCTTTCTCTCTCTCTCTGAATTTGATTAATGCATACAAATGGCCAAATGAACTCAGATGAACTTAGACATATTCTAAGGAACACTAGGTAGTATTTTATCCTCAGTATTACAGGTTAAATGTCATTGTGATGCACTGAGCTGTAATGAGGAGAACAGAGTCTTTGTTGCTAATCCAAGTTCTGCAGAAACTGCATTATGTACATATTGGAGTAAAACAACGCTGCCACACTCTCTCCACCCCCTGATGATTTCAGGACAATCTTTTAATAGTGAATTACACTGCAGGGGAGCCTAAGTGCAAAAGAATACCTTTTATTAACTACTGTTCCTTTAACTGGTTAACTCCAGCGGGGAAAAGGGCATCTGGACAGTGAATAAACATATTTTCATGACCGCAGTTTCTCCTATGTTCCAGTAGGTGGCAGTACATTCTAAGCCGTGCTTTATTTACACAAGCAGCGTGAGTAATGGTGTGTTGTTGAAGTGGTGAAAATGTCTGCCCACGCACATGTGCTCGAGGCTATGTAAGGGTGGGGAGCGTTAGATTTTGAATTATTATTCCAACATGAAAGGTTTTATTGCTTCCTTCTACAGACCAGTGAAAAGTTCAAAGTGCAGGACGGGCCCCCTTTAGAAATCTGCCTTTCACACCAGTCACCACAAATCACGAATGAGTGTGACAGTAATCACGTCCTCATGTGCTGTCACACGTTCTCCAAAGGGACTCATTCTGTAAGGTTTAGTTGGGAAAGCACAAGATAACATGGACAGAGAACACTTTATAAAATGTTATCCTCAGGGACGTGTACGTTCCTGCCTGGCTTCCCTAGGTCAAAACGAGTGGTCAGTTTCTGGTAGGCTATCATGTTTTCCCAGTGAGCCATGTTGGCCTAGTTTAGTATCATAGCGGTTTATTCACTGAATCAGTGCCATTAAAGCCCTCGTTTTCCACTCAGTGATTACTCATGGCGAAGGTATGGGTGACATTAAAACAAACAATGTGTGAATCTAAAAAGAAAAAAGAAACGCTTAAGAAGAAAAAAAGTGCGCATGAAAAATGACAGCTACACAGATAAGAAGGGAATGGCCAACTGCTTCTGAAAGAAAACGCCACTGTCTGTTTGGTGCATGACTGCAAAATGTGACAACATGTTTGCTGATGATTATGGCACTCAAAAACTTTTCCCATGCTCTAGGAACTTATGACCAAGCTGCATCACTTTTTTTCTACTTCTTAAGTGTGAACCTCTAGAGACAGAGTAGAATGCCATTTGAAAGTTTGCTTCAGTAACAGCCCCATCCATAAAGAAAGGCTTTACACTACATAGAATATTGCCGTGAAGATTTGATGGCATTCAGCTAAAAGAGCAGAAGTTAGGTGAGGTAATTTTGTTGGATTATTAGTTCTGGATCATAAACACCACTTCAGCTCATGCCAGAATGGTGCATCGTTAATTTCTGAGACCAAACACTGGATGGAGTGCCAGTCACACATTCACTCACACCCTCACACTTATGGATGATTTAGACGTGTCTGTCCACCTACCATGTGTTTCTGGATAGTGGAAAAAAAAACTGAAGCCCCAGAGGAAATCCACAGAGTCATGGGATGAACACACCAAACTTTTCACACAGTCACCAGAAGCAGTTACCAGTGCAGACCCAGCTGAGTGCTCTGGAAGGAAATATTGCAAGGAAGTTGCCATCTTGCCATCTTTATAATGCAGTGTAAGCTGTGTTTGCCAAGAGAATTAGCAGCTTATAAAAACCCAGCATCATACCTGTGCATGTAGGGAATGTAGAGGTAGGTTAAATAAATTTGTACCATGGGTAGTTAAAATTAGCAAAGAATACATCAATGTGTGTTGGTTGGTAATACTGAACTGTTACCTCTATTAGCCTCAATGGATTCATAAAATTCATAAAATCTAGCAACCTGCTTGTGCTATTATTAAACACACACACCCTACACCTTTAAAAGTAGACCTATATGTTTGAGGGAAAAGAATGAATGTTGTTTGTATGTGGCTGAAGTTTAACTGGTCTGTAAGAATTTATTTATTATTTGAATGACCACAGAAACTAATTTGTAAACTAAATTTAGTTTTGTAGCACTTTTGGTAATGCAGTTACCCGTCTCCCAATTTTGGAGACATTCAACCTTAACTAAAACTAAAAAATAAGCCAATATTACCCACCTATGGAGAAGGAATAGAGCAATATCTACATCTTGGTTCTTTGTGTTTTCTACGTTTGGAGTTCTCTTCATTGTCAAAAAAAGTCCTGATACTTTTTCACTGCTGTGAGGAGAGAGAGAGAGAGAGAGAGAGAGAGAGAGAGAGAGAGAGAGAGAGAGACTAGCATATGATAGACAGACTGGAGAGCAGCAAATGGTGAGGAAACATCTTCAGAATTTTATTAAAAGTTTTTTTAAATAATGGAATTAAAAATGTTATATTAAACTCAACAAATGTTGCCTTTAACTGCAACATTTTTTTAACTAAATTGTGCTTCACCATACCTCTGTTAGCTGACCTGAGTTCATGAATCTAAGAAATCTTTTAGTTTTTTACTCTTTATCAGATATGTTTTGGCTGTGTCAGGATGGGTGCATCATAAAGTAGTGGAAATCACTCATTAGAAGTAAAGGCACATAGTTCTCCAATGTTACCAAAAAAGTTAACCCATATAAACATTTAAGCTACGTTTAGACAGTTTATATTTAAATATCTCATACTATTTAAGTACTTGTTTTTAATCATTCTACAGGTTTCAGATGGCAGCTGCCAGCCAGACCACGTGATCATAACTGAACTCCGCAGTAGCAGCTTGGAGGAGGTTCTTGACCAAAGGCCTGGGAGCACCCTCATCTACTCCATCAATGACCGCCCACCTTGGTACCTCTGTGTCCTGCTGGGCTTCCAGGTGAGAAACCTGGTTTTTTTTTCAGCATTCCATTACATTGGTCTACTTCTGAGGAAGAGATGAAGACTGTTGAAAACTCATTGGCCATATTATCAGAACCACCTAGCACATGCAGAACTGTGCAAAAGTAATTCATTTCCACTCCAAATGGTTTTTCATCTGACAACTATAAATGATTTAACAACATGAAAATCGACACTACCTGCTGCACAGTCACACAGCTCCAGGGACCTGGAGGTTGTGGGTTTGATTCCCGCTCCCGGTGACTGTCTGTGAGGAGTTGGTGTGTTCTCCCCGTGTCCGCGTGGGTTTCCTCCGGGTGCTCTGGTTTCCTCCCACAGTCCAAAAACACACGTTGGTAGGTGGATTGGCGACTCAGAAGTGTCCGTAGGTGTGAGTGTGTGAGTGAACGTGTCTGTGTTGCCCTCTGAAGGACTGGCGCCCCCTCCAGGATGTATTCCTGCCTTGCACCCAATGATTCCGGGTAGGCTCTGGACCCACCACAACCCTGAACTGGATAAGTGCTTACAGAGAATGAATGAATGAATTAAACAGGAGCTTTGTCAAACAAGCATTATCTTTGAAAACTGAAGGTCTCCACCCATTGCCTTTGTTTCAGCTTCCTTATATTTTAGGAGACTTTAAGAGGTTTTTAGAAATTTGCACAAATATTTTTTTGCACAGATAAAGTTCAGATCGCACAGAGCTATGTGTCAGAGTGTTTAACTTTCAGAACCACCAACTGACTGCTGAAACTGGGCTTTTACTTTAACTGGAACCATTAATTGTTCACCTGCACTATATTTTATTAACACATTTGTTAACTGTATTTCTCTCAATATTCTGAGATTATTCTGAAAATAATCTGACGTTATTCTCAAAATTTCTATCTTTAATCTCAGAGCTGTCATAGCTGCATTTCCATGATAAGTTTTGTTGATGTCAACAACATCAGAATAGTTTGACTGCACCCCAGATGACCCAGAAGCCAGAGGACAACCCAGAGTGCCATAGCACACCATTTGAGAAAAGCGGATATAGACTACTGTACACTCACTGTACCTCCATCATTATTTGTCCATACTACTCTTTGTTTAACAACTATTCTCTGTTTCTACACTGCTTGTTGTTTTTTGATTGCTAAAGTCTTTGCTTATACTGCTTTTAGTTGTTATTTTGCTTCAGTGTTGACCAAGTGAGGATGGGTCCCCATCTGACATTTAGTTCCTCTGAAGGGTTCTTTCTCATGCTCTGAGGTTTCTCCTGCCACTCTCTCTATAATGTCCTCTCATTCCTTTGATTTATAAATTCAATTATTACATCTTATCCCCTCAGTAATGTCTCCTAGAAAATGAAGGAACCTGTGCGTGTAAGTTTGGTAGAAAATAAATAAGTGTGTTCGCAATGATGTCAATGCCCTTTGTATACTTACAGTTGTAGACCATCTATTACTGCACAATTTTCTGCCCCTTTTACCCTATACACCATTGGAATGCACTCCCATAAGACCCACACATTATTTGTGTGGTGGACCTCTAACAAATGTGTGAAGTTTGGTTTAAATCCATGTGCAAGATTTTTAAAAATTTAAATTATATTAAAAATAGTAATAAAAAAAACACTAAAAGCACACTATTTTAGAAGCTTGGTCATTATGGAAATGGGTCAAGCAGCTGTATAGCACTTCAAAAATCAAGACTGTACCACACGGCAAAAGGTTTGGTAAAGAAATACCTCAGTTCTGGTCATGCTTTGCAGGGAATTGGAATGTTTGGAGAACTCTTAAATGGAAGAGGATAAGGGGAAGAGATGTGTGTTGAGCAGTAGGTGACATGTCTGATGAGGTAACTATGGCAATGGGCGAGACTAGGTGAGGCTGATATCTGGTGGCACTGTATAGGGTTGAAATCCATTCTCAGCACACAAATGATGTCAATAATGTAGTGGCAAGATGGTGAAGGTCCTGCTGGAACAAGTCTTTCAGGCCTAGTAACCGAACAACACATGGGCTACAGTCATAAATGCATGTACACTGAACAGTCACTGGATTAGGAACACCTGCCTTGTATATACAGTCATTGTCTATTTTACCAGCATCACTGACCATACAGGAGCTCTTTGGAGTTCTGCAATTACAGAATGTAATCCATCTGTTTCTCTGCACACATCTGGTCTTCAATGGTCACAGGACCACCACAGAGCAAATATGATTTGGGTGAAGGATGATTCTCATATGTGGTAGTGGTGTGTTAGTGTGTGTTGTGTAGGTATTAGTGGATTAGACACTTACACACCAGTGTTGCTGGAGTTTTTAAACACTGCGTCCACTCACTGTCTTCTCTGTTAAACACACCAACCTCGCTGGTCCACCTTGTAGATGTAAAGTCAAAAAAGGTGGCTCATCTATTGCTGCACAGTTTGTGTTGGTCATCCTCTAGTCCTTCAGCATTGTCCAGCAATGACAATTAGGGCTTTAAAAAATTAAGAAGCACTGCTGGGTCTGATCTACCCATACCAGCATAATACATATTAACCCATCACCACCACTTCAGTGTCACTGCAGAGCTGAATATGGTCCCCCACCAAGATCATACCTGTTCTTTGGTGGACTTGTGTGGGTCCTGACTATTAAAGAGCAGGGAAAATGGGGATGAAAAACAGATAGACTACAGTCTGATATTGTAGTACTACATAGTGATCCTGTATGGTGAGTGGAGCTGATAAAATGGACTATGAGTGTAGATACAAGGTAGGTGTTCCTACTCCAGTGTACAGTGCATATGGTAGGCTTAACTCAGGGGTCTTTAAATCCAAGGATTGAATCCACTCCTGGATTTTGGTAGGTATGGTATTATGTGGCTAATTACCTGCATAAATAATTAAATTAAGTCCTGTTATTACAAAATCAAGGATGGGAAACTGAAATCATGACCTGGATCTCCGCACCACTGGTTGATATAATGTTATGTGGTTACAATGTTGGTGTAACTCATGAACCGGACTTTGCCCATAGAGGGGGCCTGTCCTTCCCTCAAAAAGTCAATTTCTCCACTTCTGGAGTCCTTTCTTTCCTTAGACATATTTCCATGCATGATCCAACATACCTCATCCATTTGGTCTCAGAAGCATCTGAATACTTGTGCAAGGTGTGTTAGATTATGGCTGGAATGAATCTCGGTGGGCGGGTTGCTCTCCAAGAATGTGGCTGGAGAAATGTGCTCCTTCCCTGGATGAACTACTGCAGTGGCTTGCACAGCTGGACCGTAGCTCCGGTACCTGGGTCAGATCAAAGAGAAGAATGCCTCAGAAAGAAGAATGTTCTCATGAGAACATTGGAGCCTCACACTGAAACTCAGATGGTGATGGACTGGTAGTCTTGAAGGGTAGCAAAGTATCTCCTCCCCTCTGGCCATCTCCACTATGGTCCTTTCAAAACAAGTTATTTGGGTTTGACTGAAGCATGTGCTGAAACAGCATGTGCTAAATTAACTCAATAACTGACGTAGCCAAACCTGAATGACCCCACGACTTCCACGAGCCTTGCGTTAAATCGTTGAATGAGACTATATATAGATATATATATATATATACTATATATAAGAGAGAGAGAGAGAGACCTCAAAAGTGTAACCAACATATTCTTCTGTTTGTCTAGTGATGGCTGTGCAAGTGAGGTATTTGTGAAACGGTAGGTGGTGACCCAGTCTGGTTTGTGTACTCCAGACTAATAGGTCTAACACTGACACACAGTGGGGTCCAGAGGTTTGAGGCCACAGTGAAAATCTGGGAGTTATTCTTTTCCTTTGAACCTTTAAACCTCACGCTCTCACGACTTTGGAACTGATCGAATGATAAGAGGCTTTTGCACACATTTGTAATGTTCTTCAGTGCACGCTGTCATTAAAGCAAATGTGGAAAATAACAAATACCAAGAAGTTCTGACGTTCATGTCGCTATTTCAAAAGTTGTGCTGTTCACTCAAACTGTTAATTTGAGATTAGAATTTGTAATGAAAACCTATGTAAAATAACAGAAAAGATCTGTGGTGATATTATTCCACAATATCTTTGTCTCATTAAAGGCATTGTCAATTATTTTAATTGGTAAAAAGTGTCTCTGTCCAATATGCTAGGCTTGCTCTCTCTCACTGCAGAAAATTAGCATTTTGGAAGTTTTCGACAACAAAGAAAACTCCATACTTTGAAAAGCATGAACTGAGATGAGGATATTGTTCTATACTTATGTTGAATACCTGTGGTAATTCAAACAGTGAATAACAACTTATTGTTTTAGCTCAGACATACCATTTCAACTTAAAGACATGGAGCTTTTGAGCATAAACTAACTAGAGAACAGTGTTTCCCCACAATCGCAGATGTTGCTTTAATGACTTCTGGACTGCTGCATGTTTGACAATTTTTTTTAAAACCTTTGGAATTTTTAAATTAAAAAAGGAATATGTGAAAAAGTGTGCTTCAGAGATTCATCAGAAGATATCGTTTAGCATGGTGGTTACAGGTTGTAGTCTTGGGGCTGTGTTTGTTCAGTCCCTCAGGTCGCTGTGTGGATGGGTTTCCTCCAGGTGCTCTGTTTTCCTCCCACAGTCTAAAAAAGAAAGCTGGTAGGTAGATTGGCTGCTCTAATATTTCCATATTTGTGGGTGTGTGAGTAACTGGGTGAGTGTGTAAAATTGTCCACAGATATGAGTGTGTATGTGACTGGCTGAGTATGTGAGATGGTCCACAGGTGTGTGAGAAATTCTCCACAGTGTCTTAACAATCAGTGCAATTCATTTTTGTGTTTTAGTCTCAGGTGAGTGTCACTGATCTTGACCCACTGACAGAAACTCGCCAGGTACCTTCAGTATTTTAGCCATGGAACCTAAATGTATATTCCACATTAATAATGATTTTGAAGCTGTAGTGATAGCATAAATTTGGTTTTGATATTTTATTTTTCCAAGATTAAACAATGAATCTATACAAATTTGCACTCCAACCCACTTAATTAATGGAATAGGATTTTAATGTGTTTATGGTACTGTATAGGAACTAGACTCTCTTTTCAGATAGTGCGTGATAAAATGCCTGTATAAAGAAGGAATCTTATCTTATTCCATTGAAGCTCGTTCTATGACGACTCCGGAACTGATCGACTGATAAGAGACTTTTACACACACTTGTAATGTTCTTCAGTGCAAGCTGTCATTAAAATAAAATGTGGAAAATAACAAATACCAAGAAGTTCTGAAGTTCATGTCGCTATTTCAAAGGTTTTACTGTTAATCTTAGATTAGAATTTGTAAGAATCCTTTGTAGAAAAACAGAAGATTTTTAAGGTAAAGATGTTTTTCCACACACAACTTTCTTTTCCTCGTTAATAGCTTCTGGGCTGCCCCATGTTTTTCATGGAGGAAAGCAGGTGAAACAAGTAGTGTCACTGTCATACAGCCCCAGGGCCCTGTGTTTGAGGAGATGAGCTGGCTGTTCAAAAGTATGCATATCAATGAGAGAGTGTGTGATGCCCTGTGATGGACTGGTGCCATCCTTGTTCATGTTGTGTTCTTGCCTTGGACCCAATAATTCCGGGTTGGCTCCACACCCATTGTGACCCTGAACAGGATGAAGCGATCACAGAAAATAAATGAAGAATGCTAAAGCATTTTCAGGACTGCTCTCAGGCATTTGGATTTCACTCCACCAGGGGTTTTCAAATATGTTTTTAAGCAACCCACATTTTGTCCACTGATTTATAATGCAGCCCAAAGAGCACAACATCTGAACGCTTACTACATTATGAAACCAAATATACATGGCATTAGCCTACTTGTTTCTCCACACCACTATTCAGAATTAGGGTAAATCACATTTCCCAGGTTTGCTTTAGTGTAGCAGCTCTCAGTTCTTTCTGAGAAATAAGAATAAGTGTAAAACATCACTAGTACACTTATGTCTTGGTAGGTTGGTAGTTTTCAGTTCAACCTTAAGTAGTGAATCAATTACATTCTAGCACTTGGTGTTACTGAAACATTTAAGGTGAAACTGGAAGGTTAAAAAAAAAATCCAAATTCAGTTTAATATCGCAGAAGATTTAACTAGCCTGACTAGACAGTCAGTTGTTAATTTATTATAAGTTTGTTTGTACCTGGCTGATGTTGAACTTGTCTGTCAGTTTTTATTCACTGTATGAATTATACATTTGTAACATGAGTTGTCCATTTTTTAGCACTTGTGATCTGTGTTTATTTTCATGCAGTTATCGCTATCTTGAATTTAAGGTCAGTTCCATATATATATATATATATATATATATATATATATATATATATATATATATATATATGCACATTCCTGGCAAGAACTATGAGTAACCATTGGTTTTAAGGATAGCCAGTTGCTGATCGGATCATAAACTGCCACAGCAACCTTAGTGTTGAGGTGTAGGATTCAATGGAATTCAAGGAATTTTGGTGGCTGCAGGTAGGAAGAGAGTGTGGTGGGCCCTATGTGAAGCTCTAATGTCTTGTTTATGATTATAATTAATAATCAGTATTTCAATTCAAAAAGTGAAACTTATTACAAACAGAGTGATCTATTTCAAGTGTTTAATTCTTTTAATGTCAATGATTATGGCTTATAGCCAATGAACACCCAAAAGTCATTATCTCAATTATCCATTAAGTCATGGTCTCTTAGTCTGGTTCAGTAGGCTACACAATCATGGGGGAACACTGCTGACTTGACAGATGTCCAGAAGGCAGTCATTGAGGCCCTCCTGCTGTATCCAAGCATATTAATGGAAAGTTGAGTAGAAAAATGTGCAAAAGCAACAGGGAAAGCCACAGCCTTGAAAGGATTGTCAAGAAATGGCCATTCAAACATTTGGGGGAGATTCACAAGGAGTGGACTGCTGCTAGAGTCAGTGCTTCAAGAGCCACCACACACAGACATATCCAAGACATGGGCCACAATTGCTGCATTTCTTGTGTCAAGCCACTCATGACCCAGAGACAACGCCAGAAGCATCTTACCTGGGCCAGGGAGAAAAAGGACTGGACTGTTGCTCAGTGGTTTAAAGTCTTGTTTTCAGATGAAAGTAAATGTAGCATTGCATTTGGAAATCAAGGTCCCAGAGTCTGGAGGAAGAGTGGAGAGGGGCACAGTCCAAGCTGCTTGAGTCTAGTGTTAAATTTCCACAATCAGTGATGGTTTGGGGAGCCATGTCATCTGCTGGTGTTAGTCCACTGTATTATATCAAGCCCAAAGTCAGCGCAGTCTACCTGGAAATTTTAGAACACTTCATGCTTCCCTGTGATGACAAGCTTTATGGAGATGTTGGCACCTGTCCACACTGCCAAAAAATAATACCAGGTTTAATAACAACATTGTCACTGTGTTTGATTGGCCAGCAAACTCACCCTGATCTAAACCCTATAGAGAATCTATAGAGAGCTGAAACCTGCTATCAAAGAAACCTGGGCTACCATCAGCAGTACCACAGGTGGATCGCCTCCATGCCATGCCGCATTGATGCAGTAATTCATGTAAAAGGAGCCCAGTGCATATACTCTACATACTTTTCAGTAGGCCATCATTTCTGTACTCAAAATCATTTTTCTCATATAATATTCTAATTTTCTGAGATAATGATTTTTGGGTTTTAATTGGCTGTATACTATAATCATCCACATTAAAAGAAAAATGCTTGAAATAGATCACTCTGTTTGTAATGAATCTGTATAATATGAGGTTCACATTTTGAATTGAATTACTGAAATAAATTACCTTTTTGATATTATAAATTATTGAGATGCACCTGTATATACTAATGTAACTGATAACTTACTTTTTGATGTGGAATTCTCCATTGTTTCATCTGTACATACATTTCTTCTGTTCCTTTTTTAATTTGTTTATCCTCAAATTCTTTGCAGACTTTTTAATTAGTCATCTCCAGTTACCAGACAGCATATGCTCACTCTGAAAAATGAGGCATTCACACCTCTTCTTTTTGAACTGCTGCTGATGCAAAACCACTAAACTGGATAGCACTTTGGAGAAGAAGGCAAACTGTCCTGACATCTATGCCAGTAAGCACTGTGAGCAGTGATGGGGAGCCAGAGCTGTCCTACATTGGAAGAGTGTCTATTCATGCTCAGTGTTTAAACTGTGTTTAATAACATAAATATTCTTCATGTTGTATACCTGTCAGGAAATGAGTGTTCCATCACAGAGCATCATACCCTCACTCAAGCCACTCACACACTCACTAATTTTATACTTGTCTATTTTTTATGTGTTTTCTTTTTGTACAATACCCAGCATGCCTTACACAGGTGAAATGCTTACCATTTGGTAACGTCGTTCATAATATCCTCATTGTTAGCCACTGATCTAGATGCTGTGTCTGTGGTAATATAGTCTATATTAATTGCACTACTCTTTTTGTGTTTTCTTTGTTGAAAGAATATTTCAGCTGGAGAATTTATTGCAAAATTTGATTCAAAGCATTGTTCGTAAATCTCCTGTAGTCTTTCATTTCCACCTTTCAGATTCAGAATCAGAAATTGTTTTTCTTCACTTTAAACAAGAAAAGCAGGTCTGTCTAGGTTGGCACTACTGTAAAAAAACAGCCAGGCACATTTACAGCAGAGTTACTCATGATTGTATTTTTCATTTGAGTGTGACTTTAACGTTAGCCAACTACAAGTAGCTGCTCATATTTTCCTCTGCTGTCTCTTAAAAGATCATGAAGGCCTTGCTTTACCAGGTGTCTGCTTTGAGATGTTGCAGAACAACATGATTCATTTTTAAGAATCCATCATAGCAATAATCTCTCTGCCGTCAGATCAGAACATAACTGACCTTTTGCCATATTCTGTGAAGCTGTTTACTTCTGTTTTTAATTAGCTGCTGGCTTTACATCTAGGCCAACTATATCATGTAATTGCATCCAGGGAACCTTTTCCTTGATGGCAACATTTAACAATGATTTTTCAAGCAAGGATGCTGATGTTTTTTTTTTTGTTTGTTTGTTTTTTTTGTAAGCAATGTTCCAACATTCATTCATCCACTTATCCATATCTGGGTTGCTTTGGGTCTGGAGCCTACTGAGAACCATTTGACACAAGGCAGGAATATACCCTGGAGGGCATATTCCAGGGTATACACACACACACGCACACCTATGGACACTTTGAGTAGTCATTCCACTTACCAACGGGTATTTTTGGATGGTGGGAGGAAAATGGAGCACCCAGAAGAAACCCACGCGGACATAGGGAGAACACACTCCTCACAGTCACCCGGAGCGGGACTCAAACCCACAACCTCCAGGTCCCTGGAGCTGTGTGACTGCGACGCTACTGTGTGTCTGCCTTGGGCCACTGTCTGTAAGGAGTTTGATGTGTTCTCTCTGTGTCTGCGTGCATTTCCACTGGGTGGTCCAGTTTAAAAAAAAAAACACACACAAAAACATGTTGGTAGGGTGTGTAAAAATTGCTAATAAGTGTGCGTGTGTGTGTGTGAGAAACTGCTAATAGGTGTGATGCCCTGTGATAGAGCAGAACCCAGTCCAGGGTGTGTTCCTGCCCTGCACCCAATGTTTCAGAGTAGGTTCCAGACCCACCACAATTCTGAACAGGATGAAGTGGTTAAAGAAAATGAATGTATTTCTCCCTATTAAACCCAAAACTACACCTACCCTGTTTTCAGTGGGAAAGTGTTTTCCTGTCAGGCAACTTAAACGAGCTTTGAAAGAGACAGAGAGCCTACATCTGTTTAAAGGCAGTTTTGGAAGAAGACTAACGTAAACACAAGATTTATTGACTGATTTGAGGATACATTCTTTACAGAAATGAAGCCAGCATGGATTTGGAATGAATAAATCCACAGGAACAATAGACACATCAACGTCAGATGTTGCAGCTTAAATACTGTACACACCAAACATTCCATCTTTAGTTGTTTTGCTGAATGCAATGTCTGTCTATACTTTGGAGAATGGGCATTGTCTTCCCAGCATGGACTCCGCTTCATGTGACCAGTGTAATGAATCAATCACTTAATGGAAACAGATGTAATCATGGGACTAGTTATAGCTTGTACTAAGGGGGATTGTTTTGGTCTGGTTTTGCATATTTCTCATAATAGTGTGCACTGAAAAGCATTCAGGATGACTAATGATAAAAACATACTGTGAGTAATTGGCAGAAACATCAAGCTTCCTTTAACAGCCACTGAAACAGGAAGAAATGGCCAAGAGGTGTGGTATCAAGATTAGACTATTAATCACTGCAGAGCATGGCTCATTTAGAAAATTGCTGAACATTTGCCAGGACAAGAAACTTTAGCTTATGATTAGCATAATCTGGTGACTCTGAGGTTTGAGGGTGTCACAGATCTGGATCCTGATGTAAGCGCAGATTAAGTGGTCATGGTGGTGTGAAGCTTTTTTGATGAATAGCCTGAGCGCTCAATGACAATGAGATTTAACATCAGACTGCATGCTTTCTGTACCAACGTAAAATGTTAAGACATTCATCTCCAGAAGATCCAGATGAACAAATCAGCAAGAGTTCTTTAAAGCAAATATGCATTACATGTTTTGGTTTAGTATGAGTGCAAAATGATTTCAAATACAATCACCAAGTGATAGATGATGGACTTTTGTTCTGCAAAACATCCCTGATGAAGAAGAGGGGTCTTCTGCCCAGCCAAATGTTTCTAATTTGTCTGTGCACTATACTAGAGCAACACAACATTAGACTGCTGCTAAAACCAAACATCTGCATGAAGTCTGCTACTCATTTCACTCCTTACATATTTTTTTCCATCTCTTAGTTTTGACGAGTGATGTTTATGTGAAGTATCCAGTCCAGGTACTGTCTCCTGTTTTGAACCATTAAATTATGAGGATGGTGATCAACAGCCAGAATCTCAGCAGGTGGTAGAGTTTTAAGATGGTGGGAAGGAAATGTGCCACTGTTGTAGTAATATGGACCATGCCGTGAGCTGATAAGGTGAAGAAGGGCTGTTGTCAGACCTTTACAAATTGGTGGGCGCGTGCGTATAACTGTTCTTTGCTTCTGTCTCTGTGAGTGTGATGAATGATGGAATAGGGCTAGGCTCTGTGCTAGGGGCAGCACTTCATCAGCCCATAGCCATTATATGGCTATAATTAGAATAGTGTCGCTGTCAAAAGAATAACGGTATGTTGATATTTAGTTTACTACATCATTTAAACGCAACAGCTGTCCAATAGAAGTGCTCAGGATTTTTTTGGGTGTAAAATCTCTTTTTACATTGACTTTCCCAAAAGGTGAAGGTTTTTTTCCTTCTCCTGTAAAACTTCTATTTTGGAAATTGATTCTTTGGACAATGACAATATATTAGGTGTACAAATGAGTTTTGAAAAGTTTTTTTTTTCATTGTTAATATGATGGACGGCTGCAGCTCTCAGCTTTGAGTGGGCAGAGTGCTGTGGGGCTTAATGGGTGCTCTCTCTGCTGGCATCAAGGCAGAGCAGCGGTGGCAGAAGTGGTTACCTTTCTGTCATCTGTCATTACACTGGTCAGTACAACATTGGCAAAGGTGGACATTTTCCACCAGCAGCAAAACATGCAGATACTCCCAAGGGCACACAGGGCCGAGCAGGTGCAGCAGAAGCAGGCTCCTCCAGCTGGCATGCTGAGCAGACAACAATAGCATGAGCAAGCTGCTAACAGGTGAGTGGTGGCAAAAGCACCCCCGCCCCCCCGACCCCGCTAGGGGGTACATGGCACAGAGAGCAGCGGTGAGGGCCAGCAATCAGCTGGAAAAGAGGAGGGAGCAGTGAAAGCAGGCTTCCACTGTATGCATGCTCATAGATCAAGAACGAGAGCAGGCAGTTGGTCAGCAAACAGGGCTGAGCAGAGGAGGAGAAGAGTAGGGCAGAGTAGCATTTAGACACTAACTGAATGATAACCAAATGATAACACTTCAGTCTCAAGTGTGCTCTCACCATGGCACTGATATCAGGCAGACGCAGAAACATGATCTTACATCTGCATGCTCTCTCAAGAGAATGACAGGTAGCTGTACATATGTGCAAAAGGTTTAGGCACCAGCGATTGAGATTTAAAAAAAAGCTATTTATCTGAGCAGTAAGTGTTAATTTGCTAAAAAACAAACAAACAAGAAATAACGCCAAACATTAGAATAAAACCAAATAACATTATTCCAGTAATTTTTTCCAAATCTCTCCTCGTGGAGTCCGTATTATTTGAGGTTATTGTCCAATAGTTTTAGTGGTAAATAAATAATGATTTTAAATAATGTGTGCTGCTGATTTAACACATTCAATCAGATCAAGCAGAGTCTGAACAAAACATTGTTCTTCAAACTTACTATCACCTACTACTTTATAGAAAAAAATCATATATTTATTTGTTTTATATTATTATTTTGGGGCGCCACGGTGGCGCAGCAGATAGTGTCACACATCTCCAGGGACCTGGAAGTTGTGGGTTCGATTCCTGCTCCGGGTGATTGTCTGCGAGGAGTGTGGTGTGTTCTCCCCGTGTCCGCGTGGGTTTCCTCCGGGAGACTGTCTGTGAGGAGTTGGTGTGTTCTCCCTGTGTCTGCGTGGGTTTCCTCCAGGTGACTGTCTGTGAGGATTGTGTTGTGTTCTCCCCGTGTCTGCGTGGGTTTCCTCCGGGTGACTGTCTGTGAGGAGTTGGTGTGTTCTCCCTATGTCTGCGTGGGTTTCCTCCAGGTGCTCCGGTTTCCTCCCACAGTCCCACAATCATTGTGATGTAAGAGTCCAACATTAAAGCACAATATGTAAACAGTCTATAGACTTTATATGTGTATGGATAAATATATTCATTTTTTTCCAATATTTGTTATTCTGGTGATGGGACTGGGAGCACATTACCAAGGCGTAAAGACATAAAGAAATACAGCATTGTAATGGAGTTCAGCATCTAGGCGTGTGGGGCATGGGCATTATGGGATAAAATGTGACTTTTTTTGTAGCTGAACAATTTGAAGTAGAATGTGTTTTTGGCCACATACTCACATTCCCGTAGCAATGTCAACAGTGAATTTTCCCAGCCATCGGACAGATATTGCTCAAGATTCTCCCAGGAGAAAAAGAAAAAAAAAAATTTTTTCTTTCACAGAGCAGCAGAATTCTTACAGATTTATAATATAACGTAAAATAACAGCATGACTGTGAAGCATGTAATTAACACAGTGAGAGTGAGTCAGTCTTAATTACTGTCACCTTTGGATACACCTATTATATATGAACACCTTTAGCATTAAAATGAAGTGTTTCACAGCTCCTTTAAAATCAAGTTAATACAAATTTTCTTAAATTCTTCAAAAAAAGGACTTTTAGGAATGTATAGCAAATAGTATCAAATAAGAATAATATTACAAATAATTTGAAATCAGGAAAACAAGGAAAAGGAAAGACATTGTTTTTTTTAAATAAACATACTTAAAATGTTCTGACATTTGAAGCACACACTGAGCTCTACAACCTGTCATAGCTCCATTAAGGGCATGTCTTCTTTCTTAATGCTCCAAATGGAAAGATGAAAGGGGAATTCATTCGGTCCGCTATAGGGTGTGTTGTTTCCCATTATTCCTCCAGTCTGAGGGGAATATAACATGAGCCAAAGCTTCCCACTCTCTTGAGCCCATGAAGACGGTAAGATGAAAGGGAACCTGAGGAGGGGCAAGAAAGAAGAGAGACAGAGGAGTACATGGGAGACCTACCCCAACATGTGAGGGAAGGAGATGTGCAGGGAGTATAAAGGAGCACAACAAGGGGCCTTACTCCTCCAGACCTCTTTGCTTTTATCTCTCCAGCAACTTGGAGAGAGGGAGGATGAGGATTTCATGTCACTGAGAATTCCCAAGGGTCTTATACTTGCTGCTTTGCTTTTGCTTTTAGCCGTAATGTGTTTGTTCTACACCTTGTCCCAATAGTAACATAAAATGTTCAGGTTCTCTATCCTCTGATCTAAGAGCAGGGATGGTGTAGCGGTTGAAAGGAATCTAGCACAGGGAATACAGTATTAATGATAACAGGGATATAGCAGTGCTTAACAAGAGGCAAAGGGTACTCCTCCCTTGCTCGGTACGTCAACCTTCTTGGGTTTACTTCTTGGGAGTATCCTCACTATGACCTCATGTCAAACCAGGAGAGACCCATGCCAAAGGTTTCCATTTTTCCCCCAAGCTCAATAAATTTATGAAGCTTGTTGTTGGGAGAAAAAGGACTATCAATTCACAACAGATCACCCCACATCTGTCTTCCATTTCTTCATGTCTCTCTGGCTCAGTCGAGTAGCACTTAAGTCTTAGCTACATCTTTTTGTGATCATCGGTCTGCCGGCTTGGCTTAGTCGCAGGTTGTTTTTCGACAAATGCCTGCTTAGTTTCATCCTTGTTTCCCTTTTTCTTTTCTCTCTGCGTCCCTGCCTTTCCCTGAAGCACTACATTCTGGCGTTTGGTGGCATCCTGGCCATCCCTCTCATCCTCGCTGAACCACTGTGTATCAAAGACAACAATGCAGCCAAGAGCCAGCTCATCTCCACCATCTTCTTTGTGTCAGGCCTTTGCACCATGCTCCAGACCACCATTGGCAGCAGGTACCCCAAATGCCTTCCACACTTTTGAGCCAGTGGTGTAAGAAGTACACTTTCCAAAGTAAACAGCCCTATAACATGCTAAGCATGGTTTGTAATTGCACTCTGCTTTCTCACTCAGGTTGCCCATCCTGCAAGGTGGCACATTCACCTTCATCACACCAACGCTGGCCATCCTGGCTCTGCCTAAATGGAAGTGTCCAGAGACTGGCACAACCCCCGAATTCAATACCACAGTGGCGTCTGCCTCCCCGTTGGACCCAGATGAAGTCTGGAAAGTGCGCATGCGTGAGGTATGGCCAATAAATTATCATTGCATACTCAAGTTGAAAAATCTACAACAGTGGCTTCAACCCCTGCTCCTGGAGGCACTCCTGCACAAAACATTCTAGAATTTTTCCTGCTTTCAACACATCTGATCCCTGAGAATGTTCCCCTCTGGCCATGGATTGAACCCTCTAAAATTCATCCTCACTTCAGAATCATGTGTATAAATAATTTCTAATAAAAACACTCGTTTTAAGATCTTTAAGTGGCTTAAATGTCATTGAATAAATGCAGATCTATTACCTCCAAATCGCCAATCCAGTCTTAACTCGTCCCTCTGCTGCACACCTGCAATTTGAATATAATTTTGTGGCATTGTCTGGCCTTGTTAATTCTTTTTTAGTTTTTACCATCTTAAGCATTTTAAAGAATCTTATATTTTTACTTTATAAATAGTTTTGTCTTCTTTTTGGGAGGTTGTTCTGCTCCTGACTGGGAAACATCTGTTCATTCTCTTGCTCCATTTGGGCTCATCAAGCATACCTCCCTTGAGCTAATAAAGCAATGAAACAGCACTTAAAATGGTGCCCGGTATTCCCCTGAGGGGAAGTGGTGAGGTTAAGTAGACAAGCTCTTGTTAAAGCTGGTATTCAAACAGGTGTTAGGACCCGGATTGGAAAACAATGCTCTGCGATCTGCATTTTTAAAAAGGAAACTGGCTCTTAAAACGTTAAACATAAATGAACCATGCTTTAGATGCCTTTAAAATGAGATCTAGCTAAGAGCTGCACATTCAGTACAATTTTAACTAATATTTTCAAATATTAGCCACACATTTAACACAGCAATTTCATGAGATCTCAATGAGATCTCCTCCCTCGATCCATGGCTGAGGTGCTCCCAGGGCGGCTGTCTGCTGCTCCGGGTGTGTGTTCACTACCCTACCCTGAGGTCAAATGATTATTTTCACTGTTGTGCAATGACAATAAAGTATGAAACTAATAAAGTGTGTGAAGCCCTGTGATGGTCCTGCTTTCTGCCAAGAAATTCCAGGTAGCCAAATTCCGACTATGAAAAGGGCGAAGTGGTTTCAGAAAATGAATGAATGTACAAATACTGTGCTTATTAGCTGCTTATTTCAGCCAGACATAAGGAATATAAACTCACTTTCACAATTCAAATCCACACTCAAAACCCACCTGTTTAAGATGGCCTTTTCCATCTGATTGACTCAGTTGCATTGTCTTATTTGAACCTATATTTAATGGTGTCTACTCTTTTATTTCTTAATTATTTATTTTATTGTGTACTTTGTATTTATTCTGTAAGGTGTCCTTGAGTGACAGAAAGGCACCTATAAAATATAATTTATTAATATTATTATTGTTATAAAATTATGTCCTTACAAATATGTTTTTCACAATATCATAACAATGAAAACAGCACCTGTTTCACACCTGGAAAAAGAATTCCGCAATCTAGAGAAGTTTGGTTTGTTGTCAGTTTCCAGGTTGGTTATAAATAAACTTTGAAAAATATTTATCTTAAACTGACTGTGAGAGTTTGAAGACACATCAAAACAATGTTTAACCCCCTAGACCCCTGCAGAGCCAAGTGTTTCAGAAATTGAGTACATGGAGCCACTATCATCAAAAAATATTATTGACCTCCAGTAAACTGTTGCAATAAGTTACACAAAGATTTCACAACAAAAGTACTGCCATTATTCTTTAAGTGTTGAGCTCTGGGTGTATGCGGCTGCCCAGCACACTAATTACACTGTGGTTTCTCAGCAGGAAGAAAAAAACCAACTGACTGCAGATTCAGACACCCACTGTTTATTTTCAGTTTTATCATGTCCAGATTCAACAAAACTTTATTAGATGTCAGTCATTTGTTAGACAGTCCTTAGACCACATCCTCTGCATGCACTCACTGACTTAAAGCTGTGTGAAAACCTGTCTAGTTTCTGCTTCTCACACAGAGTCAGTTTCCTAAACTATTCCCCCCATCCCACACCCCTCTGTCAATTCTGGGACTGTTTCCCTTTCACCAGAACCATAAAATATAAACACACAAACATCTTCTAATAAAGTTCCATTGAACAATTGTGGCCTGTAGCATATGTGAACTCACCAGCATTGTATTTTCTACAATACAATAACACAAATTACATCACAACTAGCAACACAGCTTCATGGTCCTGAAAATGTATTTAAAGGCAAGGTCTATGATTGTAGAGAACTGCAGTTCTCTCTGGATTGTTTATGTTCAGAAGCTTCACACCTTTTAAGGTGGAAACGTATGATTGAGGAGAAAAATGCCTGTTTGTATGAGGTTGAAGTTTAACTTATCTGTCAATTTATATTCACTGTTTGATTTACCTCAGAAACTCTTTTGTAACAAGTTGTTTATTTTGTAGCTGTGTTTACTTTCATGCAGGTAGCAGATTGCGAGTAGGTTCCTACCTAAATAATGTGTAATAGCTAAATTAACCACCTATGGAGCAGGAATAAAGGCATATCCTCATCTCTTTTCGTGATTTTCAACGTTTGGACGACTCTTTGACATTTCTCTGCCATGAGCAGAAGGAGCCACATTGTTTTTTTTTATTAAACTTGTTTACTCACACTGCGGCTTAGTAAACACATTAGATCACTTTCCAACTCACAGACTAGAGGGTAAAAAATGTTGAGTGTTTTTTATTACAATCATAGACATTCCCTTTAAGTGCTGTTTTAAATATTATAGTGTGATTTAGAAATGAAACTGCCAAGAAACCACTAAATACATTTGATGTGAAAAGGTGTCACACTAGCAGTTCCCATGTGCAACAGGCATTAAAGGGTGAATTTATGAATGGTGTGTTGTCTGGAAAATATTCAGAGAACATGTTTGAAGAATACATTTAAATCAGTTTAAACTGACTGGTCCTCAGTAGTCCTGGAGTTCTTTTGCATTTTTTTCTGCAGGCCTTGTACTCCTTCAGATTCACTTGTTGTTGTTGTTGTTGTGTTGTTTTTCTCTCAGATCCAGGGGGCTATTCTGGTGGCATCATTGCTACAGGTTGCTTTGGGGTTGTCTGGTTTGGTGGGGCTGGTGCTAAAGTTCATCGGACCACTAGCCATTGCACCCACCATCAACCTGATTGGATTAGCGCTCTTCAGAGAAGCCGGCCAGAAGTCAGGAGCACACTGGGGCATTTCAGCTTTGTGAGTTAGAATATAGCATCTGTAGCAGTATTGATTTAGCTTAGCTAAGCCGCGTTTACAGCCCCATTTACCATAACTTTGTCCAGTCTATTAGCTTTTCTATCCTTGACTTGTACATACCACATAAACAACCCTGTTTTTAATATAACTGCTAATTTGTTAAGTGGGAGCTGGACTGGGTGCTTGCTTGGCACATATTTTATTTTAACATTTAGTGTTTAGCACTTTTACAGGTACCATTCTTCTAGGTATTTTTGAAGCAGGTTTAAATTGATACCCTCTAGTAAAGGATTATTAAGATGTTTTCTGAGGGTCCTGTTAGTGCCCTCCACTCCAGCCCCCAGTTTGAGGAACACTGTTTCATGCTGCTGAAGATTTTTATGGTCCAAGCCAGCCATTATACTTTTGCTAATCTTCTGAGGTTTATGACTTTACAACTTTTACATGGCTAGTGGGTTTTATTACTGAATCGTGATTCTTTAATCTGCAGTCACTACAAAGTTTAATGAAGAAGAATTAATACCAAGCAGGAACATGTGAAAAACGTTAATGAGATCTATCATGTGCAAGATCAAATTTCACACTACAAACCAAACACAAGTCATTATTGCCCATTCTGCATTTGTATTCATTGTTCAGTAAGTTCATGCATAGTGTTTCCAAGGCAAAGAAAAAACTCCTAGAGGTCAGATTTTACACATGCTGCTCTTGCACTGGTAAAATAATATGTTTTTGTAGCTCAGCTATTGTTTAACTTGAACTATTCGTACATTAATATACATTTTATTATTAAATGTTGGTTATCAAAGCCACACAAAGAATTTACTCAGGATTTGGTAACACTTTAAATTACAGCCCACTAATTACTGGGTAAGTGCAGAGTAAGTAACTGTTAAGTAAGCCATAAGATAAAATAAGTACTGAGTAAGTAAAGGGCATGATAATAGAAATATGTGTTTATTACTATTAATGTTTATTAATATGTTTGATCTTTTATCCACAGGACCGTGTGTCTTATTCTGCTCTTCTCCCAGTATCTGAGCAAGGTCAAGGTTCCCCTCATTGCTTACAAGGACAAGAAATGGACGGTCTTTCATTATCCACTCTTTAAGCTCTTCTCGGTGAGAATTATTTTTGTTTCTGCCTTAAAGGGGACAGATGAAAAACTCTCTAGTTTAGTGCGTTATTACAAACCTAACTTCCAGTGTTTTCACTGTACAACTTAATTTTAATCTTAGATTTAACCAGTTGGGGCAGAAGCAAAACGTTGACGGAGTATTAAAGATAGGTTTGAATCTTAAAAATTTCCATAATAAGTATGAGAACTGGTAACAGTTTGGTGACTCAAAAGTGTCCATAGATGTGAGTGTGTGAGTGAATGTGTGAGTGTGTGTGTTGCCCTTCAAAGGACTGGCGCCCCCTCCAGGGGCTCCGGACCCACCGCGACCCTGAACTGGATAAGCGGTTACAGACAATGAATGAATGGGGGCAGAGAAATAAGATTATGGATTAAATATGTAGAAAACAACAATGGAGAAAAAAGAGAACTGAGCAAACAGGGCTAAAATCTTCACTCCTGGGCTTTTCACTGAACTGAACAGTGGCTCAATCTCATTTAAAGGAACAGGTGCTGAAACCAGCTATTCTGAACAGGGCTTTTTAGACAGGGGGAAAACAGTGCTGTGGTGTTTGACCCTTGTGGTATCTTGGGCAAAGCATGTTAATGAAACATTTTCAAGACCCCAGAACTATGTTGACATGTGGAAAACAGATAGTATATGACTCATTAAAATCTAGAAATTATGCCTTATTTGTCCTGGCTCTATATTTTTATATCCTATGTCCACCCCAAAGCAGGAGCAGTTCCTACCACCTTCAGTATTCTATATAAAAATGGCTTTTCTTTTCTGAATAGCGTTGCTTGTGAAAGTGTTTTGTCACCATCGTAAGAAGCATGTTTTTGGCCAAAGGAGGTCCTTTTAAAGGTGTAATACCTCTTTTCAACAAGTTACCACAGTTCCCTGGAGCCATACAGCATTATCTTGGACATGCTTCAGTCCAAATACTTCAAGGATCAAACAACCCACAATTTTCCCCCTGACAACACAGCTCTGTTCAGGACAACCGGTTCCAATACCTGTTCCTTCAAACAATAAGACGCAGACAGCTCACAGCAATCAGCAGTGCCAAGCAAGGTAAAATGTATAAGCGGTGTAAGCCTACTTTTCGCAATTTATGCTCAGGTCTCTTCCTTCTCTCATATTTGCATTTTTATCTTGGTTCTAACTCTTTAACCCCATCTTTGCACTCTCACATACAAACAGGTCCTGTGATCTGACTGGAGAGATCCCAGCAAGGAAGCCTGCCAACAGAACCATTCCTTTTATCCCATGTTTTCAGAATTAGGCAGGTCACAATAAATGGACTGGGCTGTTTTATTTTACAGTTTGTGGGTGGGCATCAGATCTCCAAATCAATATGCTAAAATGCACTGAAAAAATGTATTTTCAATAAGACGTGCCTTAGCATTGTCAGGCTGAACACTATCCTTAAGACATGTTATGGCATACAACTGGGACCAAAGCTTTTACGTGTCCACACATAAATATATTACGTTTTTATTTATTTATTTTATTTTGGTAAACACACATTATTTGCACCTGTACACTGAAGATGGCTGGTCTTTGGGCTCAGAACACGTGTGCTAAAAAATGCGCACTAAAGTACAATATACAGCAGATTTTTTGGGGTATATATATATATATATATATATATATACACACACACACACACACAGAGAGAGAAAGAGAGAGACAGAGAGAGAGAGAAAGAGAGAGAGAGAGAGAGAGAGAGAGAGAAACATGATCACTTACCTCACTAGTTTTACTTCAATAGCTGTAACTACACTGTCCATTTGAAGTCTTGTGCAGGATCTAAACTTACAATTGTAGTTCAAAAGAATGTAACCAAGTCTATTTTTGAAAAAGAAAAAAAAGCATGTTCCTCCAGTTTCTCCCCGTCTACCTGCAATGTGTGAAGTAAATCCTATTATGAATATGCCTGCATTTAAGGCCTCCCATTGGTGTAGGCCTTAAAAAGGCCTCCCTATAGTGGTACCTTAAGTTTTTTGTGGGGGTGGGGGGTTCACATTATCAGGACTATATTTTACTGTCACACTTTGTCCCGGTTCTGTTCCAGTTTTTGGGTCTGTTTTGGTTCTATCACATCTTTGTTTTGCCACAGTCATGTGCCTCTCATGTGTTCTCTTGCCACACCCCCTTCTATGTCATGTGACACATGCATTGGTTTTTCTGTTTTAGTCTTAGTCTCAAGTTAGTTTTTTGTTTTTTTCTGTCTACATTCTTAGAAATATTATCTGTTTAGTTTAAATGTTGCTTGTTCTCTGTATTCATGTGTCATGTGTTTCATGGTGTATTCCATAATATGTTAATTTCTCATCCTCTAGATGTTACTAATGTTGACAGAAAGGAATTGGTTGGGTTTCAGTGTCAGTGGATGAGGCAAATAATATAATCAGTGGTCAGTGGATGAAAGCATTGAGAAAGTTATGTGTGTAACTAGGGCTTTGCATTTTTAACTGCACGCTCTCAGGAGAAGAGAATAAAGGGATTTGGTTAAAAAAAGAAAACACTCTGGAATTCGCCCAAAAATGCCTTCATAACTAAACCCGTCTGTCAGGCTTCAGAGAAATCTTTGCTGGTCTGTCAACTCTTTTCAGGACTTTTGTTGGTACAAGTGTTGACTAAAAGCCCTAAACACTGGAGGCCACTGACTTATGCTATGCGTGCCGATTTTACATGCTACAGTTTACATTAGGAAGACGGCCGTTTTTGGTTAGGGCTGTGGAGGCAACGTATAAATGGACTCCACTCCACTATGCCTCTATCTAGTGAAATTTGCGTGTAAATGGGAGCAGATTTGCAACAGTGGTAAAACGCTGTCTGGGAAATAGATCCTGTTAACTCCTTCAGGTTTGGAGGAAGTATGAAAGAATTCAGAAAGCTGGCCTTTTTTTTCCCTTTGGCAGGCCCTCTTTGGGATGTGTGGAGCCTGGCTAGTCTGCTTCCTCCTGACGTACTTCAGCGCTCTTCCCTCTTCCCCAGACCAGTATGGCTATAAAGCCAGGACAGACATCAACCTGGATGCGGTTACTAGTGCTGCGTGGTTCCTTGTACCTTACCCAGGTGGGTGCATGTTGAAGAGCCACATATGTGACCCTAGATGTTGCACTTTGTTTGCTCAGGAGATTTAATGTACTCTCTTAAATTGCACATCATCAACATTTTAGAGTCTTTAGTTCAGTCATAGATAAATATCCAAATTTCATCAAATCTAGGCTGAAAGCAGTGTGAGACTTTACTGAGATCTCCAGTAATGCTCAAGACATGTGACACTGGGAACTTTTTTTCACAGGATTAATATCTGAGCAGCAGGGGACTTCAGCTATGTCTATTTTGTCTTGTAATTTGATCTCCTTGTCGTCCAGGAGAACCTATATTGATATTGATTATTACATCCTGTCCAACATTCTGAGCGAATGAGAAAAGGAAATGTGCAGAAACTGTTGTGGTGTGTTAAAAAGCTTTAGGTCAACTCAAGAGTTTGAGTTTTTAATGTGAATTCCTTTGATTTTTCAATATTTGCACTATTTTTTGCACTACGATTAAGACCTAAACATTTAGAAGAAAGTCTGAGTGGTCTTCAGTCATAATCCAGATGTCATTCTGGAGAAGTTTACTAACACATCTACAGTGGTGATAATAGGAACCAGATGTCTGAAGAGTTTAATAACTCTAAGTCTTTTTTACAAAAACACATTGCATGTAATACCCAGAGGTGTTTTTTTTTAATCTAGCGCTATTTTATGTGTGGTAGCACTACACACAAACACAGATATATGGATGTTCTGTGGTTACACTGTATAGTAAGTGAAAAGGCTATAATTACATTGTAGACATCAAAAGCTCTGGTTCTTATCACCACAATTGTAAATAAATCAGATGTGCTGGGTTTCTCTCCATCATTTCACAACAAAAAGTTTTGAATGACCTGAAATATGCAGTCACTTTAAAGACTTCCCTTTAAAGAAATTAGTTTTTTTGTTTGTTTGTTTGTTTTAATCAAGCAAAGGAAGCTACTCAGGAAGAGTGTAAAAACTAAAATTTCAATTCACACCAGAGCCAATAATTATTGTAAAAAAAAAAAAAAGATGTAGAAAAGTTCACTACTTTGTAAAAATCCATGTCAAGGGAAATGTCTCCCACGCTTTATTGTTTCATGCGCCGTAGCGGTGCCTCTGTGGATGTAGCGCATTAGAAGAAAATGGAGATGGATTATTTGTTAGCACAGTATTCACGGGTGACAAATGATTGTAGTTTAAGAAGTCAAATTCACACAGTTTTTCCACTTTTCCAACTTAAATGTGCTTGGTCAGTTAAGACACGTTTGATGTCTGAAGTTTGCTCAGGAGCAACAAAGCTAATGAAGCTAGCATGTAACTGGAAATTATTCCAAAGCAGTTAGCCTCAACCAAAACTCTAATTCATCACACACTTGCCTCAGCCTGTGATGAGTTTTTAAATAATCCAGACTCTTTGCTTATGTGGTTTCTGAAACACACGTGTGTGTAACAGTCTGTCATCCACAAGAATGTGCAGAAGTTCAAAACATACCAAAAAAATAAATTCAATAGAAAAATACACAAAAAGCAGCTATCTTTTAATTTGGTGGCACTGGTCTGTTTCAGCTGTTGGTGGCAAACATTTAAAGGGGACAAATCTTATCCCTTTTCCACACATGCATGGCATGTTTTGTACAAAATACCTCAAGGATCAAAGAGCACAGCGTATTTTCCCGCTCTAAACAATCCTGTTCAGAACAATCAGTTTGAACACCTATTCCAGAGGACTGCAGTGTGGCACAAAGAGCAGAAATGCTTGGGTTTTATTTGTTTTGTTTTGTCATTTTTGCTTTGTATTCTGTCTTTCCCTTTCTTATTTCTCTACCCTTGTTTTTTTCTGTTTTCCTCCATTTAACTTATCTTTGAACCCTCCCATGAGTGCAGGTCTAGCACTGTAATTGGAGAGACACAGACCAGGTGGAGGGACATGGAGATTGTGGGTTTGATTCCCGCTCCGGGTGACTGTCTCTGAGGAGTTTGGTGTGTTCTCCCTGTGTCTGCGTGGGTTTCCTCCGGGTGCTCTGGTTTCCTCCCACAGTCCAAAAACACACGTTGATAGGTGAACTGGCGACTCAAAAAATTGGCTTCAAATTGCTCAAGTGACCAAAAAATGAATAGAAAATGAAAAAGAAAAAGAACCTTGTGGTCATGTCTGTGGGGTGTTGTTTACACACTAGAAGCTGTATCAATTAAAGCTGAAATGAGGAGTCATTGTCCTCACTGAACAGTTGTGATTTTAAACTGCAGTGTTCCAAACTCCACATTGTAGTGGATCTGTTATAGACTGAATATGGGCTAACTGTTTTCAGTGTAGGCATGGATTTTAGGTGGGCTGGTACATTGGCTATTAATGGAACCCAACTGTGCTGCCTATATTGAATAAATATGTGCAGCCCACCAACTCTCAAGCCTGTTTAAAGAAATATTGTGTTTTCAGGTAGGTTGCTCACATGGGTCCTAAATTTTATCCATCTTTTTCCCATCACTGAGCCTGAGGGCATTCATAAATGGGGCCAACATTTATCCCATGGGCAGATTTTCCTAGTACCCAGCTGGGCTGTATATATAAGCTACACACTATTATGTGTTTCATATGTCATAAATGTAAGGAACCAATCCTGTCAACTTGTGGGGCAGGGCTTTCAAGATGCAGGCGAGTGGGTGATGGGTGGGTGAAGACAGAGGAGGAGAGATTACTCCTGAAAATAACTTAAATGAAAAGATTAGATTTTGGGGTTCAGTCAAGGACCAGAGAGGGATTTCAATCATAGAGATGAAAGACAGAAAGTAAGAAAGTATAGGCATATATAAATCATAAGTATATCAACAATGACTAAACAAAAGCTTATATCTCTATTTTTGTTCATATTTATTATATATTGTTTTAAAATAAACCTGGAACTCTAGTTTTACTTATGGATTAAAGTCACATAAGGTCAATATCTGTTTCACAAGTCTGTTTGAAATTATTTCACAGTATAACATGGTTTAAGGCAAGTATTTGAAACATACCCATACCATATCTGTTGTGAAGATAATTTTTTTTTTCTGTTAGCAACATTAGCATTGCAGCTCCTGTACAAAACCAAAGCATCGAACTAAAGACTCTGAACATGTCTTGGCTGTTGACTACTTTTGGTGTAAATGGGGCGACCTTTGTAAATGATGCAAATAGTGCCTTTCAGTAACAAAACAAAACTCTTGACAGTCAAATTTGGATGCTCCTCACAGATGTTTAGCATACAGCTTCTCACTGAATGATCTGTGACTGCTGATCTGGGAGCAGAGCCTAGCATAACAAATATTTCCCTGATTTTTTTTTACTTCCAGTGAACTGTCTGAAAAAATATAATGATCACCTTTTTCCCACAATGCTTCCTTCACAATAAGAGCATTTTTATTCTGTGTGTTCAGTAGACAGCTGAAAAATAATTATACACTGACATATCGATTGTAATTAATGTGATAAGTATGATATACCTAGTAATCCTTTGAAAGTCATGAAATTAGAGACATTTCTGCCTATATTTGATCATATTCAGTGCACAGCAAATTTGCCAGTGTTAAATCAACACCATTAACGTTAACACCCAACACTGGCAACACTGGCAAATGTTCTTTGTGTGGTTTCTCATGGATTATTTCTCTAGTTAATTATTTAAAATTCATTAAGGTCCAGTTAGAGAAAAATTTCTCAAGCCAAAGTCCGGAACATAATGCATATCCAGCCTTACGATCAGTGCCATACCCTGCATATTGAAGTAGCCTTGTAGTTACAGCAACATTTTATGTGGTTAACAACGGAATTTCAAATCAAATTACCCTTTCAATTCTATTTCAATATAAAAAAGGTTTATAAACATTATAAATAACAAATATTCCAAATACAGCTCCAGGGACCTGGAGGTTGTGGGTTCAATTCCCGCTCTGGGAGACCTCCAGGTGCTCCGGTTTCGTCCCACTGTCCAAAAACACACATTGGTAGGTGGATTGGCGACTCAAAAGTGTCCGTAGGTGTGATTGTGTGAGTGAATGTGTGTGTGTTGCCCTGTGAAGGTTTGGCGCCCCCTCCAGGGTGTATTCCCGCCTTGCGCCCAATGATTCCAGGGAGGCTCTGGACCCACCACAACCCTGAACTGGATAAGCGCTTACAGATAATGAATGAATGAATATTCTAAATAAAATGTCCTTGTCTTATTTCAAGTAAAATTTACAAATAAAACAAAAATGTTCCCTATTGACTTAATTGCAGTTAACTGCGTTACATAACCAGCAGTATGATTGGTTCTTATTGCTGGAGGTTTGGACTTTATCTGTTAACAGCAAGCTGATTGACTCTTTATGCTGAAAGATGTGAATCCATGTTCAGCGTTATGAGAATTTCAACCTGTAATCATTCCCTTATTTTTAAAGTTTCTGACACAGTTTCTCACACAATGCTGTTGTCCTGAAAGGTCTCAAAAGTGCTTTTATCACATGTCTAGAGCGCTGCCCTGTATGTGTCACTCATTGGAGTCACAGCACTCTTCATAATGGACAGATCTGATTGGCTGAGTAGCCTCACGTGTGATATGTGATTAGTCTGGTAATTTTCTGGAGTGCTAAACCTGAACCGTAATGACTAGAAGAGTCATACTATTTAAAACAAAAACTCTCTTAATACAACCCCAATTCCAATGAAGTTGGGACATTGTGTAAAGCATAAATAAAATCAGAATACGATGATTTACAAATTCTTTTCAACCTACTTTCAATTGAATACACTACAAAGACAAGATATTTGATGTTCAAACCGATAAACTTTTTTGTTTTTTGGCAAATATTCTGCCTGCCTGCAGTCCAGACCTGTCTCCCATTGAAAATGTGTGACGTATTATTAAGTGCAATATATGACAACAGAGACCCTGGACTGTTCAGCACCTGAAGCTGTACATCAAGCAAAAATGGTAAAGATTTCCACCTACAAAGCGCCAACAATTAATGTCCTCAGTTTCCAAAAACTTGTGAGTGCTGTTAAAAGGAAAGGTGAAGTAACGCAGTGGAAAACATGCCTCTGTCTCAAATCTTTTGGAACGTGCAGGCCTCAAATTCAAAATGACTTAATATTTGCAAATAAGCAATTAAGTTTATCCATTTAAACATTAAATATCTTGTCTTTGTAGTGTATTCTATTGAATAAAGGTAGAAAAGTATTTGCAAATCATCGTATTCTGTTTTACACAACATCCCAACGTCATTGGAATTGGGGTTGTAGTTTATCAGTTACAGGTCTAGTTCCGGACTCGGCCCACATATTCGTGAACCCTGCTCTAGACCCTCAAGCAGATAAATCAAGAAGTACATTATATTTCTAACTGTTTGTCGATACATCTCTGTTTTAGCAATGTTTCAGCATCTAGTATAAAGCCTTCCTAGACTAGAGGCTCAAACTGCGGCAGAGGAGGAACTAATTCCCCATTCCTGTTGAATGAGCAGGTGTCAAACATTAGACCGTGCAATGTAAGTGTCAGTTAAGGGAGTGTGGTTTAGAAAACTAGTTTTATTGCCACCAGATACAAAAGATGTGGAAAAACTCCCAAAAAATACAACCAGACACCACTGCCATTTGAGCTCTGATAATGTCAGGTTTTGCAGGGCAACTCACTGAAGTGCAAGCATGATTTTGAATTAGTTTTTCTCTGCTATCAGTAATTATGTCTTTCCATTACATAATACTGCTTTAAAACTGGTATATGATTCTTAGACAGGTAGTCAGCCAACCCAACCTTTTATTAGGTATGATTACAGGGCAATAAATCATTATAGACACAAAAGCCAGGCCATGTGATTTGCCTGATCTAGGCCAACCTCTCCAACCTGGCACAGATTTCAGCTGCATTTTCCAGAGAGTTCAGTGGAACAGTTTTTCCTGATCGAAATATCACAAGTCTACTTGTTTTGTCAAAACATTTCCAGCTTATTTGCACAGGTTAAGTGTGATAACTGTTCTCTGAAATTCTTTCACTTGTCTGCACATGTTTGCTTTTATAAATGAATCTGTGTTCGCTTGCACAGTAGACGTAAACAATCATTTCCACCTGTTTTGGAGAAGGTCTTTCACTTGAACTATGCATTTCTTTCCTCAGTGACACTGATGATTAAATTTCGCTGGAAATGCGTGAAAACCAAAGCATGTAGGTGAACAAGCAGGTCTGCATATATCAAAAGAAATCTGAAGTGTGCCATCTAATTTGGCCCAATCTTATTTATAGAGAGTTGTGAATTGTTTCCACACAAAGGGGTTCCTCCCCAATAATAAATTATTGCTCACTAGCAGCTTAACACAGTCCCAACTTTGTACTACACAGAACTGAACCGACAGTGGCCTTATTAATCTAATAACACAGCTATGGGGGACAATATAGTATTTGATTGTATTCCTTATTTTTAATGATATTTAATTAGCTAACATTTTCTCGCACACTGATTTGTTGTTAGTACAGTTCTACACTAGAGTTCATTTGGTTGGTTAATTTTAAGCTGTGGTGTTTGTGCAGGCAGTTGTGTGGTGCAGGCAGTTCTCTCAGCACTCTAGGCTTATCACAATGATCAGATAACCGGTCATGCAGAAGCCCAGTTCGCCACCAACATCAGTAGACGTTGAAATTTGGTTGAATGTTGTACATTTAAAGGTAAATTTATGCTGTTGTTACTTTTAGTGAACAATAAGTTACCTGTACATTAACTTCTTTTCTGAAAGTGTAGTTCCAGTACAACACGCTTGAGAAAAAAAAGGCTTGAGCACCAGAGTTTGGACCACAGACAGGCCCAGAGAACCAGAATTGACTGGCTAATATCATTTGGGGTTCGGGCGAATTAAGGCTATTTAATCTGATCCATGGCAACCAGGCAAGTCATTAAAACAGCTTCTAATTTACAATGGCAGCCCGGGAAAGGGTAAAGCTCTTGAAAGGCACACAGAATCAATGGGGCTTTACAAAACATCAAAGAAAAGATCAAAGAAAATGGCTGATAAAGAAAGGACAGAGAACAAATACAGAACAAAACACTAAGATAACAACAACGAAAATAGCATAAATGAATACCAGTCTCACAACTGCTTTGTAATAGAACTGTTTTGCTCATTTTTTTCTGTCTCCTTTGCCTCCCATTATAGGGCAGTGGGGTCTTCCCACAGTGAGTTTCTCTTCTGTCCTGGGCATGATGGCAGGGGCTCTGGCATCCACTATGGAGTCTATTGGGGATTATTATGCCTGCGCCCGGCTCTCTGGAGCCCCTCCTCCACCCACACATGCCATTAACCGTGGCATTGCTGTGGAGGGTCTGGGTTGCATACTGGCCGCTCTGTGGGGCAGTGGAAATGGCACAACTTCGTACAGCCAGAACATTGCTGCCCTAGGAATCACCAGGGTAGGTGTCGGGTCATTTTCTGTCATATATACTCTTGTGTTCAGACCAGAGGTGTCAAAATGGCAATGTTTTATCATTATTTTCATAAGCTTCTTTGAGGATATTGCACATATTGTTAGTAGTTAAAAAAAGCTTTAGGAGGGCTCCCAAGTGGTGCAATAGTTTAAGCATTGGCCTTGCCTTGTTTGTTCATCCCAGGACTTACTTTAGCCATCTGAGGCCAGGAGTTTTGCCTGCACTCTAGGTAGGTAGGATGACCCATCCTCTCCTCCATCTCTGCTCTGGTGCTATCTCACACTTCTCTGATGCATTCAGCTGTTCAGTGAGGGTACATAAGTAACAGCTCACTTACCTTGAAGGAAATGTGTGTATGCTCTCACTCTCCCAGGGCTAGTGATACAAAGAGTGATTGAGGACAATCCCTAACAGCTGGGACTGGAGATGACTAATCTGGCATTTGATATGTTTGAGAAAATGTGATAAAAATAATGGCCCATTTAAGAACCATGATACAATATTTGTGCCATATTTCTCACATCAGTTTCAGTCAGATAGACGGACAGGACCATAGCAGCTATTAGCTTGCAGTTCACTTGCTCACATTAAGCATGCTGTAAATTCTCCACAAAGGATTCATTGCAAACGTTTTAATGTCTCACACAAGCAGTGTTCCGCCTGAAAATCACTGTATTGTAGTATTGTTTAACACACATATCTGTGCCAACATAAATACAGGCACATTACAGCAGATAATTGTATGCTATCTGTTGGTTAAATCATAAATCTTTTTTGTAAAGGCTAAACATGTGCATGTTTTAAGCCATAACTTGATTGAAATCTAAAAATGCAAAGGTGTTCTCAGACAGGTGCATGGGAGAAAAGGCATGGTTTACTGTCGTGACATGAGTAACCTCAAATATGATAGGAATTTAGGATTAAGGCTGAGAAAACAGATAGTAACTTAGTGAAATATGAAAAGGAAACTGTCAACCTACTGTCAGACCTACAGAATTCATTAATCATGCGGGTGAGCTTGGGGCAGAGGCTGTGACAGAGAAGGCAGATTAATTGTGTGCCTGAAAATGCTCATATCACCTGCAAGCATTAAGTAGTTTATTACAAGCAGAGCAGAAGTGAACCCACCTGGAAGAGAAAGCATGTGTATTTTCCTCCCATACACATGTTAAGAAAGCCCAGCTTTGAGATTTGAATATCATTAATAATAGCACTATATATATATATATATATATATATATATATATATATATATTACACTATATTATATATTTTATGGATTAAAAAGTTAAAGAACAAGTTATTTTTTCTCCTGGGATCTCTTTACTGTTGCCAAGTGTAATTCACTTTTACAGCACTGTACTGAAATCAAGGCAGAGAAAGAGGCAAGGGGGTAGTTTTCTACCCTCCTCCAAATGTTACATAGTGCAGTTTCTACAGTGCTGAGCCCAGAGTAACAAAGGCTCCTTTCACTTTATTACAGATCAGTGAAGAATCTTGATCATTTAGAAGCTGTTATTTTAGGTAAAATACTACCTAGTGTTGCTTTAATCATAAGTTCTACTAAAGAGAAATATCGACAATAGATACCTGCTATCCTACGAACCAGTTTGTAGGCTTGTCAAGAAGTGTTTTCTTTTACTTAACCATAAATGATTGGACCTAATGTTCACTAAGTGCTACTGGACATTTGCCTCCAAGTCAGCAGTTTTCATGGGTGGTGTATGGTATGCTGACCACAGTTTAGTCATCAGTTTCCATCTCTGAAATCTGTTTGACCCATGGCTTTTGGTGTAATTTAGTCACAACATTTGTCTCATGTCCAGTGATGAAATTAATGATGGCTAATGCTCACTTGTGTGCCAGGTTGGCAGCAGGTTGGTGCTGCAGACAGCTGGCCTGCTGATGGTCTTCCTAGGACTCTTCGGGAAATTCAGCGCTGTATTCATCACTATCCCAGAGCCGGTCATTGGAGGCATGTTCCTGGTCATGTTTGGAATGATTGCAGCCGTAGGAATATCAAACCTGCAGGTAACTCTCCAGCTAATTTAGTTAACATTTTAGGATGGATTTTACTTCATTGAATGAGTGTTCACCCAAACAAATAGTCCTGCTACCAGCTGAATATAAGATTTTATCATATAGTAGCTTAATGTACATTATATTTATTTATAGTTAGTGAATTAATCTACCTTAAGGTGCCTCCATATTGGACACACATTCAGATTCATGTAAAGCACAAGAGTGGGCCATGGAGCACTGGAACTGCATCCCTCTTCATTCACTTCTGATGATATTCCAAATAATATTTGGCATCCTGTACTAGACATTCAATATCAGTACCTGACCTTGGCTGAATGCAACCACATCTTTGTTCAAGCATTCATATAAACCCTTCCTAGAAAAGTAGAGTTTGTAACTACCACACACACAAATCTAATGAACCAGCAAGAGAAGCTTGACCATTGGGTGACTATTGGTGTTGGTTGGACCAACAGGGGGTGGTGTCCTTGAAGTCTGTGTGGATCCCAGTGTATGTGACAGTGTATGTGACAGGGACAATGTACTAAATACACACCACCATCCTTCAGACTCAACACTATTAGAGTTAAATTAACACCGAGAATGTTGACAGGTTTACATTTTTACAAAAAAGTCTTACAACTAAATAATTGTATACTAACTGATAACATCCAACTTTCAGACTCTGAAGTACACTGCAGAACAGGTTTGGTGAAACATTAATCAGGTACTGAATGTTAATCTGATGGTATGAGATGGCAGGATCGGATGGCACGCAGGAGGTAATGACCTTTTATTTTCACAACTGGGTAGTCATTCCTCAGCAGTGAACTTGTACCTTTCTGTGTACGTTGCCAAATTTCAAAAATATTTGCGTACACTACTTCCAACGAAGACCTGCTTCTTCGATACACACTCAGACCTGACATACTCCAATACTGTTGGAGTGAGTTGAAGTAATCCTCAAGCAATATCAGTATCTGACCTCTTATTTGGTCAGGTGAGCGTCTTGGCCGTAAATGAACAGGGGTTGAGGCAAAAAAATTGAATAATTCCACACAGATACATCAGCAAAAAGTATACAAACTATCCATTCCAGGATAAAATGAATTCATGCAGCACTATTACATCACAAATATACACCAAAATATTATCGATGAGGGTGTGGAAGATGTGTATATCGTTATTATAGAATCATTTAAATTATTAGAGAAAAGTTGGCTCAAGTAACTAAAGCTAAATGGAAAAAAAAGAAATGTGCAATTATTTGTCATTGTACAACGTCCAACCAAATGTGTCTTCTGCATTTAACCCATCTGTGGCTGTGAACACACACACACACTAGTGCACCAGAGCAGGGGGCAGCCATCCCTGGTGCCCAGAGAAGCAGTTGTGGGTTTGGTGCCTTGCTCAAGGATTGGATTATGGGAGGAGAACAGTGCTGTTCCTTCACTCCCACCACCCCCATTTTTCTTGCCGCTCATGGGAAACTAACCAAAAACCTTTCAGTCCTAAGCCCTCTTCTGTAACCATTAGGCCATGGCTGCTATTTAGGAAGTTTACACTAATACTATTAGCATTTATTGTAACCTCTGTAGTGCATGTGTTATTGCACAGACACCAATCAGCCATAACATTACTACCACCTCATTTCTACACACACTGTGGTCTGTGTACCTTACGTTAATTGGTTTTCCATTTCTAATCCTGCAATAGAAAACAGAATGACCCATTTCCCTATTTTGAAACAAAGAGTTTTCTCCAACATAATTTAACTAAATACAACAAAATAGTCAAACCTAGGATTTTGGAGGAACAATGCGGATATCGTCCGGGCCGTGGAACTATGGACCAACTCTTTACTTTTTCACAGATGATTGAGGGGGAGTGGGAATTTGCTACTCCACTCTACACATGCTTTGTGGATTTGGAGAAGGCATGTGACCGTGTTCCCCGAGAGATTCTGTGGGAGGTGCTCTGGGAGTATGGGGTGCTCCGGCGAGCCGTATGGTCCTTGTACTCTCAGTGTTTGAGTTGTGTTCGTATCCTTGGTAGTAAGTCAAGCTTGTTCAGTGTCGGCATTGGATTCCGTCAGGGCATCTCTGCTTTTTGCAGACGATGTTGTTCTTCTGGCTTCTTCGCACAGAGGCCTCCAGCGTTCACTTGAGCAGTTTGCAGCAGTTTGAGTGTGAAGTGATCGGTAAGGGGTGAGAACCTGCCCCAACCCCCGGCTCCCCCTTCGAATCCTCCTAAACCTACTGCTTCCTTCCCTTCTTTCACTCCTCTCACAGAAGACGAGGTATCAAATCTTCTTAGAAGTGGCCGTCCTACATCCTGTCCACTGGATCCCATTCCTACCACCCTACTGCAAACAATAGCCCCGTCCATTGTGTCCGCAGCCACTCATGTAATCAATTCCTCACTAACCTCTGGAACATTTCCAAACACCTTCAAGCAAGCTCAAGTAAGACCTCTACTCAAAAAACCTGCTCTTGCTCCTTCTATAGTAGAGAACTACCGACAAGTCTCTCTCCTCCCCTTCCTGTCTAAAATCATTGAAAGAGCTGTCTTTAAGCAGGCAACAAAATTCCTCTCCCAACATAACCTTCTTGACTCGAACCAATCTGGCTTCAAGAACGGCCACTCGACGGAAACTGCACTTCTGTCAGTAATGGAAGCTCTTAAAGATGCAAAAGCAACAGGTCAATCCTCAGTTCTCATTCTGCTCGACCTATCAGCAGCATTCTTCCCCAGGAGGAATTGGTGGATGCTGCGAGGGACAGAGACGTCTGGGCTTCTTTGCTCGCCCTGTTGCCACCTGTTCCCTGAAATGGAAAAGCGGAAAAGAAGATGAGTGAATGAACAACAAAATACAAAGAATGAATATGAACAAATCTAAATTAAAATAAAAGTTTTTTCATTCCTGCTTGTGGCTAATTATTAGTTGGGCCGCAGAACAAAATATTTTGAAACGGGGGAACCACATTCTGCTGGTAGATTAAAGATGAACATACTTGACCCATTTCACGATTTAATTAAAAATATTGTCAAGGACGGGGAAAGTATACTGAAATTTCTATGCACATTGGGGTCATTGAGTGTCTGCAGAGGGTGTTCTAAGGCTAATATAAGTAAGTTTGCGAAACCGCAGCAGAACTGTGACGTTTATGTGACACGTATATCCATTTTTTTCCTGTTAGGTATTAAGGAAAAAAATCTATTTATAGTGAACTATTTATTTTTAATTAGTTCGAATGTAGATTCAAATTAGTTTGAATTTTTAATTTAGAGAATGTAGATTTTATTTTTATTTTTTTTCAACACATCAACACACAAATACAGGGAATAGTAGAATTGGATATATATATATATATATATATATATATATATATATATATCAGATTCTAATATTCCCTGTATTTGTGTTTTGATGTGTTGGAAAAAAAGGAAAAAACAATAAAATCTACATTCTCTGGTACTGTTGATAACATACATTTCTACATTTTTCTACTGCAGGATTAGACATGGAAAACTAATAACAAAAGGTACATGGACCCACTGTACACTGACTGCATATGTGCAGTTTGCAGTTCTACAAATAAAGATTTTAATCCATTTGTTGATCCCTACAGGTCATAATATTTCTAGTCATGCTTAATATAGTGTAATGCATAATTTAAAAAATATATATAAATTATATTCTGTGCATTAGTGAACAATAAAGCAAGCACATGAATCAGCATAGAAAACTGGAACTGCATTTTTCCACTGGCTCTGGTTTTTGGCACCTGCACAAGAATTATACAAATAGAATCTAATGGCACTCAGTGACATACAGCGGGATTAGATTATCAAATGAAAAGAATAATTTGAAAATGAAAGAATGGCATCAACATATAAAGTTGGATTTATTTTCCAAACAAGCTTCCTTTCACACACTGTGCTTTGATCATTCACTTTGGGTTTCCTTCAATGGTTCACAACGTGTTTTGCTAACTGGCATGCTTCTGATATAGTGTCTAGCAGGTGGATCTTACAGGGTTTGCTCACCATTGGCTACTGCATTGAGAAGTGACAGCCTAAACCTCCAAACTTGTTCAGCCTATAGAAAAGCTTTTAGTAGAACATGCAGTACCAAGAGAGAAGGCTGAGGAAACACCTTGATTCCTATTGTAAATGATAATTTAAATCATTACATTAAATGTTTTGATTTTGGGGTATTAAATATTTACAGTGTGAAAAAAAGAGCACAGTGTTCTGAGAAAAGGGTTCTTACTGGATAACAAAGAAGGCACTGGAACTGTCATTCCAATAAGTTAATTTTTCTTAATAAGTTTAGTGACAAATCTTGAACATTGCAACATGTTTTTAAAAAGGAATTGAAATAAAGTCAAATGCTTTATTAATTACTCCTGTTCCGACTTGTCCTTTCTGTCACCTTTTGATCCATTTGTCCAGAATGTGCAATAGTCTGTCTAATCACATTTCTGAAAACCCTGCTTAAAGTGAGGGGCTTCACCATAAACAAAATGCCCTGTATAAAGACCCCTTAAGCATATTATTGCCAAGAATTTGACCCTAATGCCCTAAGCTGACCCTTTGAACTCCTGAGCAACCTGTAACTGGTCACGTGCTTCAACACCAGTGGGGACACAACACATAGCATGTTTTACACAATACTGCAGCTGACTTACGAGCTTGTATTTGACCTCAGTTACTGGTGTATCTTGTGATTAAATTGCTTAGTAAAGTGAGTATTTAGTTCTTATAAAGAATATGCTATAATAGAAAGAACAAAAACCACAAGGCAACTACAGTTCCATTGCGTTAGGTGTGTAACCTTGTCCTGACCTTCATTATGCTCACAGCATTGTTAAAAATACTCTTGACTTCCTACTCTTAGGTTAATGAAAAAGGTGCAGTAAAAAGTGTAATTTATGCAGTTTTCAAGTGTATAGTCACTTTGCTCAGCCACTAGCACGTAATAGTTAAAAAGGTCAAATTACTTCTGTAGAACTCATCAAACCTTTCAGTTTGCTCAAACCACACCCAGATAACACACTCTGACCTACAAATTAACAAAATGTTTTAGCTCCAGATGGCCATTTCAAAAAGCACCTGCACTTATATTCAACAAGTAGAATGAAATTACATTCCTCTTTATAATGCTCGGTGTCAGAACCTGAATCTAAAAAATATGTTCTTACTCCTTAGAATAGTTTGTGAAAATAAGAACCTGTAGTCTAAAATGTTTAGCTACACTATTGGCCATGAACTCCGGAGAATTTCGTTCACACATCGAGCTCACAGCAGGAGATTTTCTGCCCCAGGCGCACTCTCACAGTAGGAGATGAAACGCGTGCTTTAGGCATGGCACACAGCGCTTGCAGGAGAAACTCCGGAACATTTCTCACATGCGCTGACTGCGCTGAGTTTACCCGGAACATTTACTAGGGCTCCAGGAGGATAAAGTCTGGGTAAGGTCCAGGATGAATGTTGCTGGTGGTCACGTTCACACATACAGTCCCTCCTAGTAAACACTGGAACATTTCTGGATTACCGTGCATGTGTGAAAGGGGTATATGTTAAAATAAATTAAGTAATTTAGCAGCATGTACTCAAATATATTCATCCTGAGAGTAAGTGAGATCAGCATTAGAAGTTACAGTGACTTCTAAGAGTACATACTTTATTGTACCAATACACAGTAATAGGAAGAAAAATAAACTTGTATTTCCCACACCAGCATCCCTGCTATTTTACTAGTTTGGGTGAAACTCAATTTACTGGATTACATTCTTCTGCTTATCCAGTCTGACCCTAGGCTCTGTGGATGCTTGTTTCTTGGTCCCCACAAGCACTATTTGTTCCAGCCACTGGTTCTCAGTGAATGTTGATGTTTACCAATTAAACTTACATCTTACACATGAAATGTATTTACAACCAATAATTCTGCTGCTTTGGTCTTGATCACCTAGGAAGAGGCAGGACTTACAGCAGCATGGAAAAATACAATATGGAGGATACACTAAAGCCGTGTTCGAAAGCCTAGGGTGGGGTGGGGTTGGCATGGTGTTGGGGGCATGTAAAATTATTAAAAAAGGCTGCTCAGCTCAATGGGTCATCAGGTCTACGGGAGGCATCTGGCCACAGAGAAACACGTTTAATCTCAGCTCACTTTCACTGCAGGAAGCAGAGAGGGCAGAGGGTAGAAATGACGGTGCTCCCCTTTGTGCTTGACCTTTGATCTGTAGTAGATTACTTTTCTCGTTGTTGTGACCAGCAGCAGTTTAAGACAAGTTTCATGACCCCAAAACTGGGAGGACCACTGTGGAAGCCAAGAGGGATTAGGCCCAGAAAAGACATTTTTGTTATTTAGCAATTCATTTTCATCCTGCCTTTTTCCTATAAGTTTCTTATAAATTCTACCATTTACATGAGAGGTTCCTAAAGTTTTGGCCCGCTGACACAAATGAGAAAACTTATACCAAATGTAAACCCAAGCAACTTTCTACTAAACTCAGATTAGGTGAGAATGGTTGAAGTAGGTTGTTTCTGTTATTCTCACAGTAAAAGTGGAGAAATGTTGATTATATACACATATATTTCTACTCACTCTCATGTCATTATTTTTTATCTTACCTAATTCACCCTCATGCATTAATGCTAACGAAACACAAACACACACACACACACACTTGAACCGTTGTTAAAGAAACAGTTAGGACATGTCCAAAACTAAGTTCTGGTATGATGTTGTTAGATGTTTTCAGGTGTACATAAACTCATAATGACACCTGACCAGTGATTGGTTTGGTTACTCAAATGTTATTTCAGTACGTTGACAACTATAAACAAACAGCTGTCACAAACGACATGATAATTGCTAGGAAGTTAATTTTAGAGTTGTGGAATTTATTTGCACCACCTACTTTAAAAAATGTGGCCCACTGAACTTACAAGCATGCTGCATTTTGAGAGAGTTATGGAACTGATTTAAAAAAGATATTGTTATGGTACTGTTTTCACTTCTTTCTGTTTTCATTCAGTGTAATTTATTCATTATTATCTGCTTGATTTCTTCTTGGAAATTTATATTTATAAAATGACAACTCCACTCTATTTTTTTTTCTCAGTTCTGTATTTGCTTTCCTTTTCTTTCTTACACATAGCACTTTTTGGCCACTAAAAAGTGTTTACCATTCTTTGAAGCATTAAAACTTCTCCTCAACCAGCGTCCATATTGATGATGCGATGGCAGCCAGTCCACACCACTATGCTCGCACACCCAAACTGTCACCCACACCTGTATCTTATACAGTACCTGACATTATATATACTTACCAACATGTGCTTTTGAACTGTGGGAGGAAACTGGAACACCTGGAGGGAACCCCCACAGGCACAGAGAAAACAGACCAAAGGCCTCACAGTATCCAAAGGAAAGAATCAAATTCCAGACCTCAAGACCCTGGAGCTGTTTGGTAGCGTGACTCCCTGTAGCATCACCATGTTACTTTCTTTATTCTGCTACACTGTATCATTGACTTCATACCAGACTGTTCACATTCTACAACTTTAGAAGGCATTTAGAATGTCTATTATGCCTACATACGTATATAAACCAGGATAGTAAGTGTTTTTGATACAAGGCACCTCACTGTGGTAATGTTCCTAAACATGAATGAGTGAATGTGTTATTTGCCAGTTCCTTGAGGTGCTTCACATCTAAAAATGCTGATAATAATTACTGTAATTCACACTTTCACATTTATTAGGTTTAAAGGAGACTTATTATGGAAAAATCACTACATTAGTATGTTAATTTGGAATCTGGATCTCAATGAACCACAAACTATGAAACTAGACTTAGTCAGTGTTCTGTGGGATGCCTTAGTCAGAAAACAGGATAAAATCAGTCTTCTGATATTGCGCTGCTTTCTACAGTACTGAAACTTTAGAACTGTCCGACCTCCTCGTCTGAGTCTTTTCAGTCACAACACTGGACCTGAGTTTATTTGAGAGCACAAAAACAAGGTTGAACAGATCAAAATCCATACAACGACCGTGAGGAAATAAGTTAACTGATTAAATTTGGAGGAAAACAAGAATGAAAATGATTAAAAAACAGCTTCTTCTCCTCACTCCTCACTCCTGGGCTCTCGTGCTGAATTAAGATGTGGCTCATTCTCATTTGAAGAAAAAGACCCTGAAGCCAGTCGATCTGAACAGGGCTGTTCAGTCAGAAAAAGGGGCTGAGTTGTTTGATCCTAGTGGTATTTGACCAAAGCATATCATTGACATTTCACTAAGACAGTGTTCACTTGTGGAAAAAGAGTTTAATGTGCCTCCACTAAACACTTTAATATTCACTTTATTGTTTTTATGGTGTAATAAGATCTTTAAATCTCATACCATGCTTCTGTTTGTTTTCTTGCAGTATGTGGATTTGAACTCTTCCAGGAATCTGGTGATCCTTGGCTTTTCAACCTTCAGTGGCCTTGTACTCCCAACATGGTTTCATTCAAATCCAGACATGATTAGCACAGGTGAAATATGTGTTTGTGAGGGGAGAGCTCCTTCAGAGCAGTTATCATTAGCTCAAAAGAGAATTTGTTAAAGGGCCTCGATAAACAACCCCAGAACAGAGAGGTATTCAACAAAGCAGTCTTTGGACTTTTGTGAATAGACATGTCTTTGGATAGTCTTTCTGACAACCATCATGAGCACCAAGCTTAATCCCTTTTCACAGTATCCATAAAATGTAGGACCTACTTGTTTTGAAGACTCCTCAGGTTTTGCGCTATGCTTTTATATTTTTCTGTAATGGAAATTGTATGATTTACCAAACTGGTAGCAATTTTTTATGTTATTGGAGGTAAGCAAATAGTCAAAAAAATTTTGAAAAGCCAAGCCATTTTATTAGTTCTTTGATTGATAGATATTTTAAAGCTTTAGGGAAAGGTCTCGATTATATGTTTTCATTTCTCATTTCTCACTAGCAGCTCAACTTCTTCTCTTCGAAACATTGCTTACATCTCAATCTTTGACCCTCCTCCTTTGACCCTTAAATCTCAGCTGTTGAGTACATGTTGGGGAATTTGGCCACATGCTGTTTAGTTGAGTGGTGTGGTCAAGTGGGCCGGCCTCACGTGTCTCAGACAAAGCATCTGTGGCACTATGTGCATTGGAGGGAGATTCACTGAAAGGGTGAAAGGGAATTTGAGGGGACTAATAATTTAGGAGTAACTGCAAATATGTAACCGTATATAACATCATTATCATCATCACCAACATCATCATTTTTACCGATTAATCTATTTCTGGGTCTATAACAGTATATAACAGTAAATTTAAAGAGAGAGAAGGGTGGGGGAACCTTTCAGTTCACCTAAATGTCTGCTTATATTTCTTGTGGTCCAATCTTGGAGCTTGTAAAACTTCCATGACAACAATTAGTGATATCACTTAGCAGGCAGTTTATTTATGGTCTTCTGCTTAGCAAAGCTGAATTGCAAATCAACAAACCTATGCTAATATCACATCCTTATACTAAAATGGCATCTTTACAAGTGCTTTGTATGAGTTCATTTGTCTCACACATTTGACCTCTGGGTGACCCATCTGGGTCTTGAGCTTTGTGGAAGATTAAGGTTAAGTGGACCTCTGAGATTTGTATTTGAGTCCCGCCTGCTCTAGTCTATCCATAAATGTCATGAACCGAGATGAAAATGCTCCCAGACCTGTACTTTCTATAAGTGAACTTTGCTTCTGAGGTCCAGTTGATTTTTCTGATGTGTGGATCATATTTCCCCTTTTCCTAGATTTGACCTCTAGTGGTTTATTAGCAGTTTTCAGAGGCAGATTACTCAGCAGAGCTTTGTCAGTTTTAACAATGCATGGTTGGATAGATGTGGTCTGCAGATTGTGACGGCGTGTATTATGTCTGTACCTTTATGCATTACTGAACTATGACAAAATAACAGAAATTGTGGACTCAGGGTTCCTAAGTACACTGACATAAGAGAGAGATGCCCAAGTGCTGAGGAGGGGAATGATGGGTCAGTCGGTTCAAGTAGCCCATGCCACACAGGATTAAGCCATAGGAGTGAGGAGAATTGTCTGGTCTCCTAAGGCCAGGCCTGCTTATCTGCCAATCCTCTTTAGAAGTCTCTGTTTGACTGTAATCTCCTCATTTCATTTAGGAACACACCTTCTCAGAATAGTGTCTTTTTTCAGCATCGCTCCCAAATGACCTCACACTGACCTGTGGCCTAATCTTTCTACTATTGCTTAGTAAACACTGCTCAAAGTGTGCCACTTTACCATAAACAAAAGTGTCCTATATTAGTCACCCTTAAGCATATTATGGACAATCTATTGGCGTTAGCGCCCTAAGCTGACACATTGAACTCCTGACCAACTGAGCTCATCGTAGAACTTGTCAGATGGACAGTAATCAGCCAGGGAACATCCATAGTCAATCTTACACTAGCTTTAAGCACACCCACCAGCACACACATCATATGGCCCTGTGTGCCTCCATGTCATAATCTTCACTAATGCATCAGCATGGCCACTTTTATTAAGTGCTGTGTGTTTTCCTCGTAGGCATAACAGAACTGGATCAGCTCATCATGGTGCTCTTCACCACTCACATGTTCATCGGTGGCTTCTTTGGCTTTGTTCTGGACAACACAATTCCAGGTAAGTTCCATATTTTACAGACTGTGAAAGAAGCAGAAGCAACACCATGAGAAACTGAGTAACCCCAAAGCAAGGCATGCCTTTCTAGACCTCAGGACCTTTTTGAAATTGTTACCTCACTGTTGAGTTTTAATGACCCCAGGTTGGTTTTCCTTAACCTCAGGCCAAAAGTCATATGCAGTGATAAATCACTGTTCATTTTAGAGCAGCACTGTTTTGAGTCAAAGGCCTCCTGTGTGGATATTAAGTGCCACTGCAAATGTCTCAATCAACACTCACATAAAGTTCTCAGTAGCTGAGTATAAACAACTTGGTTGATGTAAAAAAAAATGGTGTAAATTACAGAATCGCCCTGGAACATTTGCAAACATCCAACGTCTGTCAGCACAGGAGCGGATGTTTGTGTCGCTCTTTTGATGCTTTGTCGGTTTAAGCTGACATAGAGGTATGCAAATTGAGTGGAGTTACCTCAGGGGACAGCTTGGAAATGCCCAAACCTGTATAATGGTGCTTTTCCACAGCATGGTACCTACTCTACTCAGCTTGACTCTACTCTGCTTTTTTGCTTTTGCTTGTTTGTGGTTCCAAGCGAGCCAATTAGTGACTAATGCAAGTACACCTGCAGAACACTGATTAGCTGATGAGTCATTCACAATGAAATGCAGACATCCAGGACAAACTAAGCATCTTTAAAATATTCAAACCGCAGTAGAGATCACATTTGTTTTTATCTGACTCACAACAGCAGCTTGCAAAATTGGGTTGTGCCGTGGTCATTAGAAAAGGTACAAAGGCTTCTTAGATTGGTGGCCAATGAAAGAATCTAGCGAGAGTTTTGGCTAAATTTCAGGGGTTGAGAGCCATTGGAAAACCAACCAGGTACCAGGGGACCAAAAAGTAAGTAGAGCCAAGTGGAGTTGGGTAGAGCAGGTAGCATGCAGTGATTAAGTGCCATAATTTGTGAGATGTTGTTCTGTTAAACACTGGCCAGTGTGCTCATAGCAATGTGATGTGAAATATTAGAAGCGAGGGAAGCTAGAATCTACCAGACAGACAGTACCTTCCATTTTCAAACTTGTGCTGGCCTTTATGTTATAAAAGGCATTACCATCCAGTGGACAGCCTATGAGTGCTTAATAATCATGACGGTGGCATCAGGCTACAATTGTCCATGCAAACAGACAAGCAACTCAGGCAGAAATCACATCCACATTAATTGCAGGAGGCCCCACATAAATATCCCAGGGGTCAGTACAGGAGGGCCTTGTTATATGTCGTATCGGAAATGTAATCATGTGTATAGAGAGACAACAAAAATATGAAACTATACATATACAAGGCAGGACACCTGCCCATGGACAGCAGGAACATTTGTATCTTCTCTTCTTGTTCTCTGTGTAGGGACTGATGAGGAAAGAGGGATAAAAAGCTGGAGGGTGACAGTCCACGGAGTTAACACTGCTTACTTCAGCGATCAGTCCTGCTACAACTTGCCCTTCTGCATGAACTTCATCCATAGATTCAGTATCCTCCAGCGCCTTCCCTTCCTCCCTCATATTCAGTCTCAAGACCAGGAGACACACCATTAAACCCAGGAGCTGATTCAGGATGGCTCAAGTTCTTTGGGCACATTAACAATACACTGATTTATTATAATAGGCTTAATTTACTAGGCCGTTAATGTACAGACCTTTTCAATAACCATACTGGTTTCATGAAAGGAATGGATCAGCTGTGAATATAATCATTCCTTTTCACTGTTGTAGCTGTTTATATAGCCAGAAATATTTTAGAAAAAATCCTTATTCTAGATTCCTTCTAATGATCTAACAATGCTTAATAACGCAAATAGTCCAATCCAAACATGGCCCATTCCAAAAAACTCAACTCAGTGCTATAGTTTGCAAGAATTTTTCAAAGTTGTTTCAAATTATGACTTGTATAGCTGGCCTCTTGTAGTTTCTTCATTTAAGCAGTTGCACTATGCAAACTCTTCGTGTGGAGCAGTCCATCCAAGGAATAACTCATTTTTGTGGGTTTTTAATTTACATCATGTGAATGTAGCAGCTGTCCTTCACGCTGAATGAAAATTTCTGAATGACCAGTACAAAATGCTCTAAAATTACACTGAATAAAATCTTTTTACAATGATTTCCATTAAAATTTAAAAAAGCTTTTTGTTCTCCTGTAAAGTTGTTTTTTCATAGATAGATATTTTTTTCACTCGACAGCTCAGCTAGTGAGGTGAATATATAAACAGTGACATAGTTTCAAACGGTATCATTCAATTCGTTATCATTTGTTATTTCAGTCCATATATGGGAACTAGGCTACAACAAAAGCTTGTTTTGAATGCATTTCTGTGAGGGAGCAGTTACAGAAATTAGGTTACAATGTCAAGTTGAACAAGTTGAAAAGCCATTTATTGATTTTCAATCAGATTTATGTTTGTATTTCAATTGATTAAAGGTGTAGATTGTGTTTGTAAAATTAAATGAAAATCCAAACTGCCATAGACCAAGTATGCCTTAGATCACACACAACACATGTAAGGCCACTGGTATCCAGCACTGTTTACAAGAAAAAACAGACTGCTTGAGACTGGATATTATATTTATAGATCAAAATGTGTGGTGATAACATGATCTTACAAATATTCTCACACAGAGTATCACACTCACTCGAATAATGTTATTTGCTTTTATTCATATATGTATATATATATATATATATATTTATATATATATATGAATAAAAGCAAATAACATTATTCGAGTGAGTGTGATACTCTGTGTGAGAATATTTGTAAGATCATGTTATCACCACACATTTTGATCTATAAATATAATATCCAGTCTCAAGCAGTCTCAAGAGGGGAAGAGGGGAATAAGGATAGTTCACTAATCGTGCACATATAGCCACACACTGCTGCTGTAGACACAGGTCTAAAAATAACCCAACCTTAATCCATTTTAGAGGCTGAAAAGCGTGGCTGTTTTGAATGTTTAACAGGGGGCCATGGCGTTTACCAAAGACCACTGTGTTTTTCAGGGGGATTTGCGTCAAAGCATCAGCGGACAGAAGGACAGTGAGTGCCATGACATTTCACTCATGCCAAATGAAATTATGCCACTGCCTGTTCTGATTTGCCTTAAAAGAATTTGTGCAATAACATTTGTTTTAGAGGCACAAGGGGATAGCATTAGACATGCTTGCCTTTCCTGAAAGCATCCATGACTACATAAATGCAAGCAAACTACTTTCATATAGACGCAATGAGATTTAAATATGTCTGTGGTCAAGGACTGAATGGTTCCATGGCATTGATTTCTACATTATTATCTACAAGGTTATTTCTGTTTGAAATCTAACATTCAGAGAGGTGCTTAAAAGCTCAGTCAGTTGATGAGGAAAGAAAAACAGCAGAACTCAAACCACAATCCCAATTCATAGTGTGTTGTATTAAATGAACCAGATAACGCAGATTTTACAGCCCCCAAAGGGCAGTTGATAGTTGCTACAGTGTTCCTTGAAGGTCTTATGAAGGGATGCTTTATTTATTCAGGGAAAAAGCACAGGAAATGTGGGGTGGGCAGGGTGGTGATTTGCTCAGTTTGCTGGGGAAGATGGATACCAAATATTAAAAAGAGGAGAGATGGTGGACTTTGCCCACATTCTGTATGACTGGTACATTCTGTGCTGGTACTGATGAGACTGGCCTTTAACTAGAAATGTTCATTGATTACCTGCCTTTCAATATAATTTATTAGCACAGCTCTTAACACACTCAGAACATGCATAACTCTATAATTCTACATTAACACGGATCTTTGATTATACTCTGCTCTGTGTTGATGCACTGCTCATTGTTTGTGTGCATCAGTGTTGGCCAGAGGAGGATGGGTTTCCTACTGGAGCATTGGTTCCTCTCAAGGTTTCTTCCGAATTCCCCGAGCAATTTTTTTTCTTTGCCACTGCCGCCTCTACTTGGGGGTAGAATCTGGAATTCTGTAAAACTGCTTTTTGAGAACACCAGTTTCTGAAAACAAAGTAATGTCTAATTGAATTTAATTGAATTGGTGTGTGAAGGTGCAGAAGAGCGTGTGGTGACTGGTGTCCATGGTGCTGCACAATGGCAGCCTAACATGCATCCCTCTTTAAAATGCACACATCATTCAGGTTTTAACATTTCTCAAAATCAGATACCACCGTTCCCTTATTTATATTCCAGCCAAGACATTAACACAGCACCAGAAGGTTAGCACTGAGAGTGATCCACCACCCAAATCATACCTGCTCTGTGGTTACAGATGATCCAGAATGCTGCAGCACGCCTGGTTTTCAACCAGCCTAAAAGAGCACATGTCACGCCCCTATTAGTTGAGCTGCATTGGCTACCCTTAACAACTCGCATCAAATTTAAATCACTAATGATGGCCTTCAGAGTATTCCCTGGTTCTGCTCCCATCTACCTCAATAGACTCTTAAAACCATACGTTAGCGCTCACACTCTCCGTTCCTCAAAGGAGCGCCAACTAACACGGCCAACCCCCTGTACAGGTCAGTCGAGGCTATTCTCACCTCTGGTACCACGCTGGTGGAACGAGCTTCCAAGCACTATCAGAGCAACAGAAACCCTCTCTGCATTCAAGAAATCCTTGAAAACCCAACTCTTCCGACTGTGAAAACATGGAGAGAAATAATTTTTTTCCTGATCAGAAGAGAGAGTGGATTTCTGTCATTGTAACTGGAAAAACCCTAGTAGCGCTTTCAGGACAGCTGTGTGATTATACCCCTTTTATTATACACTCTTTAGTCTTCCCGTTGCTCGGCATGGTCCTGTTTCCAGGCATATTACTTTGCGTGTTTGTAAGCTTTACAAACTACATGCCGATGTTTGTCACCTGGTTGTGCATCCTGTGTCAGATGGACCTTGTTTAATCTGCAGTTTCTAGGTAAGAGTGACGTTGATCAAAGCATCAGCTGAAAAACAAATTTATTCACACAGAAGATTCCTCTGCTTGAGTTCTCTCATGTGCTCCCTCAGCTGATGACGGACGAATCAGAAGGAGACGTCAGGGATATTAAATAGTTTGCCTTGTTACGAAGCTGTGTTTTTCCCAGAAAATTTGGTGGAAGAAAGAGGGGGAATATCATATTAGCCAGGGAATGCGTGCTATGAAGTTTGTCCTCTGGGAAAGTAAAGGCCGGAGCTGCAGTGTTCTCACTGTCAGACTGCGCTGCAGCCAAATTAGGCTGTTCGGAGGCCAGCCTTTAAAGTCAGCCTAATTCACTTGAAGGTGAGTTCAGCCAATGAGCCAGCTCAGTGTTATAACACTGAAGATGAAAGATTATTTGGAGATTTGGGTCAAGCGGATATGAAGGTTGAGTGATCTGGTTAAGAAAACAGTTGAAGCAGTAAAATGGTGTTGCTTAACAACCTCAGTCTAATATTAATGAGCTGAGGTGGACTGAATATTTATTATTGTTAAAGGACTACATTTTTTTGGTACATAAAATACAAGTAAGCATCTGGATGGACACAAAAACACAACATTACTAGATACCATAATGAAAGTACATTAGGAATGTATCTGTGCTCCAATATCCAAGGTTAAAGCCCCATCTCAGGTTAGTGTCTGTGAGGAGTTTGGTGTGTTCTGCCCATGTCTGCATCAAATTCCTTCAGGCATTCTGCATCCCCTCAGTCCAAAACAACATTGAAATGTGGACTAGCTATTCAAAAGTGTTCTTAGCTGTGAGTGTGTGATAAACTGGCACCCCATTCAGGGTGTGTTCCTGCCGTGCCCACGGTGATTCCAGGTAAGCTCCAGGCCCACCATGACCCTGAACTGGATAATTGGTAAGAGAAAATGAATGAATTAACATCACCATTCCCCATTTGGGGGCAACATAGTGGTGCAGCAGGTAGTGTCGCTGTCACAGAGCTCCAGTAACATGGAGGTTGTGGGTTCAACTTCCGTTCCAGGTGACTGTCTGTGGGTCCGCGGTGGTTTCCTCTGGGTGCTCTAATTTCCTCCCACAGGCCTAAAACACATGTTGGTAGGTGGATTGGTGATTCAAAAGTGTCTGTAGGTGTGAGTGAATGTGTGAGTTTGTGTCGCCCTGTGAAGGACTGGCACCCCTCCAGGGTGTGTTCCCTCCTTGTGCCCAGTGATTCTGACCCTGAACTAGATAACCAGTTACAGACAATGAATGAATGAATTCCCCATTTGTGGCAGTAACTAATTTATTGCATTCAGGCACAAAAGCTTTGGAGTTTTATTAGTTTTGGATCACAAATATGATCTCCAATCCATCCTAAAGGAAATGGATGATGGGTTAGGTACCTTTCTCAAGGGCACCTGAGCCATGGATTGAGGGAGGACAGTGTTGCTCCTTCACTACCATCACCTCGAATTTACGTGCTGATCATGGGAATGAAACCAATAACCTTTCAGTCCCAAGCCCTCTTCTTGAACCATTAGGCCACAGCTGCCCTGGAGATTATCCAAGTGGTGGGTGCATCCATGTCCACAAAGGTTGCAGCTTTAGTTGCTGATTTTGCTAATCCTCAGGGATACTTTTTTATTAATTATTGGTCAAAATTTTAAAACAGAGTGTAGCTTTACAAGCTGTGGCTTTAGTTTCCAATAACCACTTTCAGTAAGTGACTGTTCAGCAGCTGCTGGATGGCATAAATGTAACAGCATTTGGCTTCAGTCTCTTAATCTGAATTAGATTGACAGGATGGAGCTGAATTAGCAGATGTAGCAGGTAACTGTGCGCCAAACCACCTGGGAACATCTGATCAGGCATTAGTGAAAGTCCCCACCTGCCAAAAGCTTTACACCACCCTTTAATGTGCCTCAGTGCACCATTTCTACTATCACTGCCACTACTATTCTGTTTCTTGATTTGGCTTTAAAAATTGTAATATTGAATCACTTAGAATTGATAACAGAAAAGCACACATACATGCTGTGCAAATGTTTTGACCCCCTGGCCACATTCAGACCAAATTTGTTTGATAATTTACAACAACTATTTCACTTGTTGATCTTCAGTTTCCAAATGATTAAACAGTGTAATTAAAAGGATATTTGCTTCATGTCTCTCTTCTAGAGTGTGTTGCAGGCATGAATTCTAAAATTGTTTATTTTTACAAAATACTGTCAACTTGGTCAGTGAAAAACCCTGGAGAATATTTTACATGTCAAATATAATTTCTTAATTTATTAAAGGAATATATTACAGGTGTTAAAAAACATAAATAACATAACATAATAACATAAAATGTATCATAACTTTTGTTTATTCAGTATTTAAGTGTAGTGTTTTTTGGTTTTAATATGGCTATAATAGATTTTAAAAAAAAGTCAGTTTATTAATTAAATTTAACATAGTGAAAAAAACTGCAAAACCTATGATACATTTTGTGTTGTATGCAATTTTGGTTAAATCTGTTAAATTAAATTTCATGTTTGTTCAGAGTTTTAACAAATTTTCACTTACAAAGTTAACCAGCAGGTAGTGTCGCAATCACACAGCTCCAGGGACCTGGAGGTTGTGGGTTCAAGTCCCACTCCTGGTGACTGTCTGTGAGGAGTCTGTGAGGTGTGTTCTCCCCCGGACTCACCGCGACCCTGAATTGGATAAGCGGTTCCAGACAATGACACTTGACTGTATGTTAATGTGGCTTTGCCACAAATCAGTGTTTTTCATCTCTGCCAGATGTTTGACATAATATTTTGAAGCTACTGACACTCTACAATCTGTTTATGCTGATAGATGCTGTCTGATTTCTGCCCCACACAGATATCTCATGAATCTGGTCTCTGTTTCTCTGCAGGAGCTGAAAGTGATGACCAAAGTATAACCTTGCTCCACCAAAGGGTCACTAACTCTGACTGCCTTAGTCTCCTGAGTGCTTGAGCTGGACCTCTGCCACTGATGCTCCTGTCTCAGGGCTAATAAGAACCTTTATCCAGCTTTAGCCCAGGGTACATCGTATTGCATTATCGCAAGTTGGACCTGGGGCCCACCAGCTGGTGTTTTGCGTTCTCAAATGGGTCAGTGCATTGGCCACGGTTATACAGCCCGTAAGTGATCCAGTTAGGAGAATCTGCTCCTCCATCATTCCATTCCAGCGAGAGTTAAGGGATGCAAAGCCTTACAATCAGGGCCACAGCCTTGTACAGTCACTTGATTTATTACTGCTCCATGTGACCTGAGTTATGGCTGGAGAAAAAAAAATGTCTTTTATATCAGGGATGAACACCTGAAGTAATATATTCACTGCAGTACGAACCTGCCGCTGCAAATGCAGTTATAGGTTAAATGTAGGGTCAAATATTTAGAGGATTCCCTCAACATTCCTGTCTCTGCTCAGTGTCTCTCACAAGGTGGAAAAAAAGAAACTCTTGTCTTCCCTGTTTTAATGAAGTGATATAGCTGACAGTCTGAGGTTTGCTGATATGCCTGTCACCGATCATTATATTATAGTAGAGAGTGTTTTCAAAACGATTAGATTAAATGTTTGGAATTACTGGGAGAAAAAAAACAGCAGTAACATATAGTAGCCAGACAAATTCAAATCAGCAAGAACAACATTTCCACAGAGAAATATGAGCAACAAAACATGTTCATGTCCATTCCTAGATACCTGCAAATCTGTGCTAAAGTGCATGGTGTACATTTGGGTGCAAAGCTCAGAGCTCTTTCAGAGCAGTGAGCTCTGTTCAATTATAGGTCATTACAAGTCGGAGCGCCTGTAAACAGGAAAGATCCCTATGACTGAACAAAAGACTGTGTTAGCATTAGGGATGTCACGATACCAAAAATGTCTAAATCGGTATAAAATTCTATGATTCTCGATATCAATTTCGATACCACAACATAAAAGAAACCAATGAAATGAATATATATATATTTATAAGACTCAAATTTGGTCTCTTTTTGAAGGATACAATCTAAAGTAAGCACTGGCGTGTTTTGTTTGTGTGAGTTGCTCCTGGGCTCTTCATGCTTCATGACGCAGCATTTTGTTTGTGACTCAAATGCAAAATATTTCCAAAAACAGACAGAAAAACACAAAAACATAAACATATTCTATGATTAATCTATGATCTGTGTATAAATAATGACTGATTAAACCAATTATTTATTTTATGATTGGTCAGTCTGTTTATGATCATTTTTATGATTTAATTGCCTGTTATTGGTGTGTTTGTGGTCAGTCACAACTGTAATTGCTTAGTTTATAGTTAGTCTATGATTGGTGGCTGCAACCACAACCACAACCACAACCACATGTCCAGCTCATGGCATTCTGTTAGCTAATTCATTTCAACCACAAAGGAGAGGTGATGGAGGGACTGAGATGGAAATACCCAGAAAAAGATGTTTTGTATATTTATACAAAATTAGCTAGTATGTGCTTAGTGGCAGTGAAGCATCCATCTTTCTAAAAAATTCTTGATTTCAATCAAATTTTATTGTCAACCCTGCTAGAGCCACAGACTGATTACTGCATTATTTGTCTTTCATTCCAGGCGTCAGAGGCTTTAATCTGTCTCGTCCGCAAAAGCAAGTGTGCACATTTGTATTTCCTAATGGCCAGGTGACCTAGTGACATTTTACTTAAGCCCATGACATATACAGACAAAATAGCTGCTTGTTTAAAAAGAGGCTTCTCTGTTTCTTATCTGGTTAGTCTGTCCTCTTAGCTCAACTCAAATTTTTTTTAAGTCATTCCAAGGAAATTGGCTGGACCTGGGAGATGACAATGAGTCTTTTAAAAAAAGTTCATTTCATGAGATGAATGAGAAATGTTTGGGAGTCCTCCTCCAAAATACACTCCAAGGGCATTTTCACACCTGTACTTTGTAGTAATCGCACTCTGATTCAGACCAAAACAGTCGCACCAAGACACTTGAGAGTAGGTGGTCTCGGTCCAGTCCCAAATAAACTCTGGAGCAGTTTGTTTGTGGTGAGAATGTCATCAGTCCTCGATCCGACACAAATATCAGGTGAACTCGTCAAGTTTGAGCTAAACGGCTCCATGAGCCAGGTGTGCTTTGCATTATGCATGACTCCACAACAGAGGAGCTTTTTCCTGTTTGAACTTTCTTCCTCCTGCCTCATACAGGTCTGACTAATAAGCGAAGAGAACATTGTCATGTGGTTTGTTGTGACGCATTTTGGTGCGCTTTGATTTATCACTGTGAAAAAACAAACTAAACTTAGGGGAAAACACTTCAAGTATACAATCTGTTTGGAACCTGTGGTGAACTGAAACAATTTCCTATCGACATTGCAAAGACCAGAGGAGCCACCAGTTTGTTATTTGGGAGGTCTCCAAGGGAAAACAAAGTTTAGATGATTTTATTGTTTTCTTTACTGAAACCTTTTTCTCCTTGTATTATTATTTTCTATCTTTTGGGGTTTCCACCTGTGTCCATTAGCATGCTTAAATCAAACCTAGATCTACCCCTCTCCTGTCTTCTCTAAAGCCCCCCACTTGTTCTCCACCCAACATGTGGTCTTGCTTAATGTAATAAATCAGGCTGTATTATTGGGAATATGCACCAGTAGCCCCTGAAAAGGCTATGTTCTTAAACTGCCATAATTTATCAAGTAACAAAAGGACTAGCCCTGACCTGTGCTTGTGAGAAGTCAGATAGTGACAAATTATGTCTGTGAAGCTGTTACATTCCAGTAACTCCTCATCTTCATCAAGATCAGCTCTGAGCTTGGAGCATTTTGGATTGGGGAGATTGGAACTGGACCATTCAACACCACAGAGCTACGTTCATACAACTAATTACGTGTTGCAAGTTACATGCAATATTGAAACAATATATTTACAGAATTATGCACAACATATTCAATTACTACAGTTACATGAATAAGCAACACATATTTCTTATTCATCATTTCTGTCTTAATACCCAAAATCACCAGCGGAGTGTTTTCTTTAAATTTCAAGCACTACACTCAAAATTACACAAAATTACACTGTGTGTAAAATTACGTGGTTTCAAGACAGGATAGTATAATAATTTCAAGTACGCACATCACAAAAACAAGCAAGTTAATACAGATGAAATAGAGGGTAGTTCAGGCCAACACTTAGCTATCTGCTTATACCAAACTTTCATGACACATTATCTTTCCTTCCCCATTAAGTCCCCCTCCAGTCAGTGAGATCAGATCTCTGTTAACCACTATTACAGATTTATTTCTAAGAAGTGGTTCAAATACAAACTAAGTGGCACAGAGTCCTGGTTAAAAACAGTGTCTGTAAAAAATCAAGCTAAAAAATGTCCATATATCCCAGATGTTGCTGCTCAGCCACAATATTTAGTGTCTCTTCCTTGACTATGAGGCTTATGTAGCTTATGAAAGTTTATATATCCCCAGCTTTCTCCAATCAGGGAAACTGTACGACACTACAATAACAGAGGTATGACTTGTTCCCACTGGGTTATTCCTCTAGTGTTACAGGACTTCCTCATTACCCTGTGCTGTATATTTCATTGCTGCTGGAATACCATTGGAGATTACAGTGGATCTGTTTGCCATCACTCTGTCTCCTTCAGCTTCTGCCTTCATTAGTTATTGGACCAGTCAATAGTGCTACTGAGGCTCTACTGGAGAAGGTCTGCTGCACTTTTAACCTAAAGATTTGACACAGAGCAATGTGGATTGTTTCTTCAATTTTTCAAGGTTTACAGACATAGATCAATTAACACGTTGGTCAGTGTGCTGACAGAAGCAGTCACAGAGTTAATAGTATATTGCCCTTTTTTGACAGTATCTGGTGCACCCTCAAATATATCTGCTGCACACTTGGTAGTACCTGTTCTCAGTTAATAGTATGGTGCTCACCAGATTGTCTCTGGTATTCACTTGACAGTATCTGGTCTTCTTCTTCTTTCTTCAGATGCTCTGCTCAGGGGTCGCAGCAGCGGATCATGTGATCTCCAGATGCCCATCCTGACACAACACTCCCTACACAAGATGCATTCCAGTGGCTAGGTACACACACTCACACCTATGGACAATTTTTTTGAGTAGCCAGTCCACCTACCCATGTGTTTTTTGGACCATGGGAGGAAACTGGAGCATTCGGTGGAAACCAACACGTACACTGGGAGCATACCACACAGAATACCTCACAGCTTGAACCCACAACCCCAGGACACCGAGGTGGTGTGTCAGCGACACTACCTGCTGCGCCACTGTCCCTCCCATTTGACAGTATCTGGTGCTCACCAAATAATAAACATACTTGATAATGTCTAGTGCTTACCCTATAGTATCTGGTGCAAACCAAACAGTGTGTGGATCTAAGTTGGTTGTATCTGGTCTGAACCTGCTTGTTTCTTGTTCACACTTGATGGTGTTTATTTCTTATTGTTTATCTATTTGAGTTCGCTAAATAGAGACTTGTTCCCACTTCATAGTTACTGGTGTTCATTAAATGATAACTGGTTTTTACCTGATAGTGTCTGGTACTCTGTAAACTGTATATAGTGCTCAACAAGTGGTATCTGCTACAAATTCGACAGTATATTTTGCTCACCAATATCTGCTGCAGAGTTCATAGTAATTATTTGTGCTCCCCCATCAGCATCTGCCGTCCATATGACAAAACCTGCTGCATACCAGACAGTACCTGTATGCCACTTAATGTGTATTTTAAATGCTGTAGTGCAGCAGTTACAACATCTTCAGAACTAGATACTATTGTCTCACTATATACTGTCAAGTGAGAATAGGAAAAACATTGGTTATTACTATTTAGCAAGAAGAAACTTGTTTCTGGCTCTCACTTGTTAGTATCTAGTGCTCATCAAATAGTATCTAGATCTCGAAAAGTGGTCAATTCTAAATACCTGATTGAATGTGGTGCTAACCAAATAGTATCTGCTACACACTTAATAGTATCTGGACCTCATCAGTTTTTGGTGGCTTCAGTTACAACCTTATGGTGATGAGTACGATATTGTACCAGCACCAGCGCCAAGAAACTAGAACATTTCAAAACGTACAGAAAGGTTCTTCTGATCAGCCTCAAGGTAGTAATAGGATTTTTAGTGTTTCAGTCAATGGTGGCCTGGATTTTAAAACTGCCGCTGGGGACTCTTGCTTCTAAAATACAAGACTAAAGTAAGACTAAAGGGGGATACGTTGATTCTGCCTGTGGCGCTGCCTGTCTAAAAGCTAGCACATGGGCCAAAGTCCATGCATCTTGAGAACATTAAACAAAGCTATAATTTTCATTTTATGATTTGGATTCAGACTCCTCAGTCTGATAGATTTGAACATGGATATAATGTACCTCTGTGTAATTCACTTACATAATTTCTTTAAAGGACCAACTATTTTATTAGCAATCATAATGACAATCTTACCAAAAATTGGTGTAAAATATTCCCAACTTGGGTACAACACCATTTCACACCAATGAGTTTTAATTTATATCAATTAAAATACACATCCTCCTAACAGGGCTTTCTAGACTGTCAGAAAAAAAAAACATGTAGTGGTACATCATTGTCACTAAAGGTACACACTGTAAATGTTGCTTTAAAGTTACAACAGTGGTTTTAAAGTCCAATTGTGTTCCCTAAAGATAAATTACAACCTTTTACATCCAGAATCTTTCAAAAAAGAATTGTGCAAATTAAAAGAACATATGTCCTAAAGATGAAATGGGATCTACGAAATCAATACAAATGTAAAATCTATTATTAGAATAAAATAAGTTAGCCCCCTCCATGGAGTAATCTCCAGGTTGGCTCCGGACCCACCGCAACCCCGAATTGAATAAGTGGTTACAGACAATGAATGAATGAATAAATGAAGGTACATTTATGTTCACAAGTTGCTGAATATGTACCATTGACGGTACCACTGTGGACATTTTATGCAACAACACAAATATCATTGTATACTTAAATGTTCTGAAAAAAAAATTACGATAATTTAATTAATTCCTTCATCCATGTTCTGTAAGCACTTCATTTTGTTGAGGGTCAGAGTGGGTCCAGAGCCCACTGAGAGTCAGGATTGGGTGCTGGACAGGGCCCCAGTCTATCACAGGGCACTACACACTCACATAGTCACTCACATACTCTCAATGGACACTTTTGCACAGTCATTCCACCTATCAACATGTGTTTTTTGGACTGTGGACAGAGCGCACATAGAGAACACACCAAACTCCTTTGTGGGATTGTGGCAGTGACACTAACTGATACTTTAGCTTAAATAATGCTTTATTTGCTAAACTAGCAAAGCTAATAAAGGCTACAGAAATGTTGTTTTCTGTTCTCTCCTTTTGGTCTTTATGGGAATGTGTGTATATTTGACAGGTCAGAAAGCTGAGAAGTGATAGGAACAAATGTTTTTGTTAAGGTTAAATAAAGTAGGACACCTATGATGGGAACTGCATAAAATTAATAGCAAAATGTGTCTACAGCTGTGTCTTTTGCTTTGGAATGTCAACTGTTTTGGTCTGTTTCCATGTTCTTTGAGTGACATGTGATACATGGTGTTATATGTTTAATTTCCACAAGCAGAAAATGGTAATAATTTAGCATAATTATATGTCGCAAAATGCACTATCCCATTTATGTATGTCTATTATCCTAGTGGACATAGGATATGTACACAATCCCTACAGAGAACAAGCTGCTGTATTTTCTGTATATTTAAGGAGGACAAAAAACATAATTCTGCAAAGAAAAACAGCCTCAAACTGAGAGAGGAATCTGAACCTAGTTATAACAATTTTGTATGAATTCATGTTTTCTCATGTGTTAAACTGTAGCTCCCCTACAGGGAGCACACTTTAATATGGTGCGTGAGCTTAGCCAATTACACATATAAAAATATAACACATTTAATGCTCAGGTCACGTTTCCTGGCTTTGTCCAATACGTAAGGCTCTGAACATGCCAAGGTGCATACCCTGGAGAGAGTTTGTACTAATTATTCCTGTTCACTTAGAAAAGCACTGAGACACGGTTGTCCAAACCTTCGCCTGTCACCATATCCAACCAGTTTTTCCTTTCAACGAGGTCAGTGTAATAGTAAGAACATAGAGTGTATGGACAAACACTGAACAGTGTTGAGTGAATCTCTGAGGGGAAGCACTTCTTTCTCTTTCTCACCCCTTCTTCCTCTCTGTGCTTCTCTTCTCACTCCTTTTCTTCCCACTCCCTCTACATCTTCCTCTCTGTCCCTTTCTGTTTCTCTGTCTATCAATCTCCCTGTTTCTTTCACTCTCTTTCTCACAGACATCTCATTTTCCATTTTCTCTCTGTCTCTGTCCAACCCTCTCACACCATTTTCTCTCTCTCTCTCTCTGTCTCCCTCATCAATCAAGAGAGTAGGAACCCACCTCTGCCTGGTGTGAAGAACAGAAACAGGAGGATACTGAAATAATGAATGAAACGATGATCTGAGAAGCAAGGCACCAGTGTTAGTTCATAAAGAGGACATCCTCACGCAACATCTGGACCTGAGGAAAAAATGCAGGAGTCTAGGCAAGGAAGCACAGGCAACATCATTCTGCAAAGAAGGAAAAAAAATCAAGCTGTGTGTGGAATTTGACTGGATCTTTTCATTTCATAAGTGAAACTCTGGGTGATAAATGTGGGAATTTGACCTGTTATGAAGGTTTGTAAAGATGTATCAGATGTACAATGAAACCCTGTGTACTTACTAACCTTAGTCTTGGTTTTCAACACTGAGGCACTGTCCATATCGTTTTAAAGAGTATGGCAACTTGTTTTAAAGCTAGCTTCAGTCGGGATCTCCATTGTAAAAAAGTCCTAGTAGAGGTGCCAGTTTAAACCTGCCACCTAAACTGGGCAGCAGTAATATAGGACGATATCAGAGGTGGATGATCACAAAAGTGACCAGATCAGTTCAGTTGCATGTAAAAATAGTAAACCACTTCTGCACTCCACCAAGAAAACCAAATGGATAGGACCAACAGAATGAATGTTGTTATACTGCCAGAAGATGTGTGCCTCAGGTCAGAGGGCATTCAGCTTGTTATTGAGGAATTCTCTGAGTACAGCCTGCATGTATGACGAGGCTGGGACAAAGCCTTCTGGATGTCTAGTTGCTGATGTTGGTGAGCAGAGAAAAAAACTTTAACGCTGCAAAAACAAAATCATCATGGGAACTTGGAATGATTGCTGTATGAATCATAGCAAGCTGGACATTGTGAAGATGGAGATGGATTGTCTACATTTCAATCAGGAAAACACAATGTCTCCTACTCAACTCATGAACAACAAAGAAAATGGAGTTTAGCTTTCACTGTCAACAAGGATGTCAACAAAACCGTTATTGGATAAAATGTTGTGAATGATTGATAGATTTTTTAGATGTCAATTCAATTTGTGCACAACCATTTGTGCAACTTTACAGTCTTCCATGTTTATTCCCCAACAAAGGTGGCAAGTGAAGAAGACCTTGAAAAGTTTATGATAATGCTCACAAAACCCGCAAGCAAGATGTTCTGTTGGCGATGGGAGACTGGAATGCCAAAGTCAGAAATCAGAAGGAAAGGCAGTTAGTTCGAAAACCGAATGAAGCCCTCAGGTCTTTTATTAATTTCCACAAACATAAATAAACATATCTAATCTTTTAAACCTTTTTCAAGCTCAGGTCTTGGCTTTACTTCCTGTGACGTATTTGCCTCCTACAGAGTCTACATCAATTATGGATTTTACCAGATCAAAGGCCAGAGGACAGCTTGATTTTCTCTAGTCTCTCACAGGTGAAAACTGTAAATACTATGTGATAGGGAGAATTTTGGAGGACTGCATGCATTTGCATGGTTAATAAGAATCATCCATCCATTATCTGTAACCGCTTATCCAATTTTAGGGTCGCGGGGGGTCCAGAGCCTACCTGGAATCATTGGGCGCAAGGCGGGAATACACCCTGGAGGGGACGCTAATAAGAATCAGATTTTTCTAAATCTTTTAATAAATGGACTTATCTTTATCAGATTTGGAAATTCTTTTTTTTTTCCTTCATATATTCTTTTGATTTTCCACTTCCTTATGTATCCTGCCCAAATCAGCTCCTGAACAATAACCAGTTTGGTCTTTGTTCAGGAGCTGATTTGGGCAGGATACAACTGCAAATGTTTATCTTTCATTATTATTATTATTATTATTATTATTATTATTATTATATTTTTTAATAGCATTGATTTATTTATTAGCTTTCCCAAAACCAAGTTTGCTTTAGAATACAAGAATAGGAAAAACATACATCATTAACTGCAATGAAGAGTTTTAAAAAGAGAATTAATGAAGAAACAGAGGCAAAGACACTATGGCTGTGGGACAGACCAGCATCGGAAGATTATACTTTCCAGGAGAAGAATAGGGGTGCAGATGTTCACCTAAGTATGAGGGTGCTAAACCACATAAAGATCTATATCAGAACAGGGGGAGGTTAAACTGAATATGTTGTGGGACATAGAGCCAAAGTAACTGAAACAGGACTGGTGGGATGTGAGTGGATTTTATTTTATTTTATTTATTTATTTATTTGTAGCAAGATGAAATTCTAACTCCAAACAAATACATATGGGACTGAAGGAGTAGGTTATATAATTTGTTATGTTGTCTGTTTTCTAGATTGACTTAAAAAAGTGACCAAGCACAAAGGCATGTGCAGTACCCAGTGGGTGGATCTTTTTCCTGTCCTATTCTCAGACATAAATGACTTGGAAGACTCACCCGTGTAGCAGTTAATGCACTGCTAATGCTAGGGAAATGGTGTAGGAAGACAGCATTCTCCTGTTTACAGTGTACATTACCACACAGCATAAAGCTTACACACTTGGAGCAACTGATTCAGAGAGAAATGTGGTTCAATTCACTTCAGGGTCCATGAAATAATTTTAAGTCTAGACTAGATTTAATCTGTGTTTGGAAAGTGAGGCCTCAATAAATTTGCTAAGTACATAAACAGAAGGCCTGCGGTGTTTTTTTTAAAGGTTAAGAGGGTCATTCAATTCTGCAGAATGTGCAAGAGGGTTGTTATCCTCTCAGTTTGACTGTTTATTTTATGGTATTCATTTATCCACACATTTGAGAACAGAAGCAAGACCTCACTTTGATATATGCCTTTTGATTCCTTAAAGAACTCTTCAGCAGATTATTTAGAAACATTTATTACATTATAATATTAGTATCATTTTATCTGCCTCATCCTTTTTTGAAAACAAAAACAGTTTGTAAACTGTGAGTAAAATAAAAATGTATAAACCCTCTGATTTGTGCAGTCCATATATGGTGACTTTATGGTGTTTTGGGTGGTGGATCATTGGTTGATGTGTGTTAGTGTGTGTTGTGCTGCTAAAATTGGATCTGACACAGCAGTGCTGCAGGAGTTTTTAAAGCCCTTAATGTCACTGCTGAACATAGAATAGTCCACCAAACAAAAAATATACAGCGAACAGTGTTCTATGGGTGGTATCCTGTGTGCACTGATGATGGACTAGAGGATTACCTACACAAACTGTGCAGCAACAGGTGAGCTACTGTCTCTGACATGACAGGTTTGTCTAAAAAAGTGGCCAGTGTTTAAAAAATGGTTAGTGGAGCTGATGAAATGAACGAATAGTGTATAAACATTTTATTGATTTGACTGTTTGGTGGACATATGCATTTGTTTAGTCTCACTCACGCTGAAGATATAAGTACTGTTTCAGGCTGCACTGCTTTCTGAATGAGCCACAATACCATAGTCATTTCCATATCAGTCTCATAAGAAGTGAAGAGTGGTTGAGAACTGGTCAAATAATAACTATTTTTTCATATAACACCACAGAAATTAATTATATAAATCATTTTAAATAATGGGTGACACGGTGGCGCAGCAGGTAGTGTCGAGGCCTGGAGGTTGTGGGTTCGATTCCCGCTCCTGGTGACTGTCTCTGAGGAGTTGGTGTGTTCTCCCCATGTCTGCGTGGGTTTCCTCTGGGTGCTCCGGTTTCCTCCCACAGTCCAAAAACACACGTTGGTAGGTGGATTGGCGACTCAAAAGTGTCCGTGAATGTGTGTGTGTGTGTCTGTGTTGCCCTGTGAAGGATTGGCCTCCAGGGTGTATTCCCTTCTCGCGCCCAATGATTCCAGGTAGGCTTTGGACCCCCGTGACCCTGAACTGGATAAGTGGTTACAGATAATGAATGAATGAATGAATGAATGAATGAATTTTAAATAATCTGATAACTACACACTTGAATTTGGCAGAGGAGCTTTCTGATATATGAGGGTTCCTTCAAATCTGAGCATTTGTGCACACTCACTCCTCTGTGGCCACTGGGTTTCCACAGAGAAATAAAAAGAGCTATTTGATGATGTCACTCGCCTTTTTAAAAATAATATAGAAGTAACAGTCATTTCAGAGACTTTTATTTTAGTTAAAAATATTTTATAAGCAGTAAGGTAAATAAACGACTTAATTATTATACCTCAAGCACACAAGTGTTTTTAAGAGCTTGTCCATCAAGAACTTAAAGGGACAGATGACTGTGATTTCTCAATAACTCTTGAATTCTCAAGAGTGACATTCATACTTACCCTCCTCATAAACCACTCCAGCCATTAACCAGAAAAGCTTGTCTGTTGTCACACTCTGGTCCTGTCTTGTGCTTTCCTGCTGTCTGTCTCCCTTGTTTCCTTGTTTGCCTTGGCTCTGCTATTGTTTCATTCCCGTCTCCTTTTTTCTCCTCCTTAGTCAAGTCCAGTCCCAGTACTCAGCCTCAGTCCTGTCACTTGTCTCTGCTCCTGTCCAGTCTCAAGTCCAGTCCCTGGTTCTGTCCAGTGTTTCATCTCCTTTTTGTCCTCCCAGTCAGTCATTTGTACTATCTCCATCCCAGTCTTGTCATTTAAAAATGTAATGGTCTAGGTTAAGGCAACATCATTTTTGTTCCCATAAGGTAGACAAGTCTCCACAATGCCCGTGTGTAAAAAGATTTGGCACACACACACACAGGAAAAGAAAACTTTCATATCTTACATGACAGATGCTTGATGTGTTGGAAAGCTAATGGAATTTAATAAGTACTTATGTAGATTTTAACAGTACTTTTATTTCAGTATGGATTGGCTGCACTGTCAGTACAAATTATCTGTTTTTCGGTTTCAGAAAACAACAAAGAAATATATATTCAACACCAAAATATGCAAATTAACAAACAGATATATTTCTTAGCATTTAAGGTATATACTTCACTCCCAGCTTCCATTCTTTTGGGAGAATTGTTTTACAGCTCCTACATGTGAAATATAAATAATTCCAAACACATTCAGTGATTTTGGCATAAGCACTCTGGGGTGGTGATTGCATTATTCTGAATACACCAGCTTCTTCTACTGGGTTTTGCAAGGTTGTTAGGAACCACATTTTCTCTTTATCTGTAAATTATTTTTGGACTGCCTCCTGTTGGGGATTTTTTTTTTCAGATATTTACCTTGTTGCTTCCCCTTCCTCATTCAGGTGTACTAACCGTTTTTTTGAAAAATAAATAAATGAAAGGTAGCCTCTGACTTTGCCCAGAATTGTATACTTCCCACTAAACCCTTACAGCCTTTTACTGAGAAAATGTTTAATCAAAGAAAAATCCAACACATTAAGTGGAGGTTATCTGAGGTTCAGATTAATTTATGACCTTATTGTTTTACAATGAGAGGTTTTCTCATGTGATCAGATTGCTTCATTCTCCATCAGTTCAACTGAAATGTATTAACAACGTGTTTGAAATGAGATGCCCAGCCTGTGTGGTCTTTAAACAGCTACTCATTCAGTTCCTGCAAATCCTGTCAGAACTGACCTGTTCTGCAGTGAATATAATAATAAAATGACTATATTGCCTGCCAGAACTCATTCCTCAGAGCTGCTCTGATGAGATGGAGAGAAAAAACATCCTAAATAACAGAGACATTAATCATCAGGCCATTGATGAACTGCTTTTTGAATGAAACATTCATTCATTCATTCATTATCTGTAACCGCTTATCCAATTCAGGGTTGCGGGGGTCCAGAGCCTACCTGGAATCATTGGGCGCAAGGTGGGAATACACCCTGGAGGGGGCACCAGTCCTTCATAGGGCAACACACACACACACACATTCACTCACACCTACGGACACTTTTGAGTCGCCAATCCACCTACCAACGTGTGTTTTGGACTGTGGGAGGAAACCGGAGCACCCGGAGGAAACCCACGCAGACACAGAACACACCAACTCATCACAGACAGTCACCCAATCTACCCACAACCTCCAGGCCCCTGGAGCTGTGTGACTGCGACACTACCTGCTGCGCCACCGTGCCGCCACTCTTGGTTCTATAAAAACAAAAAAAATCAAAATTACAGGGAGGAAAGTTCTGCTTCAAGAAATAAATACTCCCCTTGGCCAAGAGAAATAATGCTCCACCAATTACATGCCAATGTGGGCACATGGTGAAGAAATATATATAATCTATAATAACATATAGCCTTATCAACAGCCACTGGGTAATCTGCCCAAAAGTGAAAATCGAGTTTATACTATTCATTCCTCTATATAGTTCTATCAGAATTTTAATCTGACAGAAAATAATAATTGGTAATAAATGGTAGGCTAAATATTAAATATTAAAGTCAGAGAGTGGAAACCCATTTGAGATAAGGGTTTGATATATCTCAGAAGCACAATGGTTAAAGATCTATCTCCATTAAAAACCATCTCAGCATGTGTTGCAAAGGGATTCATTCAGACAAGCGTTGAGGTCATAACCAAGCTCTGCTAGCCCATGAAAAAAAGTTACTTGGTTTCCATTCCACCTTAAATTGAGTTGTACTCCATTTATGGTGGAAGAGACAGTAAGACCCTGGTAAATCGGAAGTCACTGCATTGCAAAATTAGAATAATAATCTGGCCCAATAAGAAGAGAGAACCTGCAAGTATTTAACCAAAATTGTAATGATAAACTGAAGTTAACATTAAAATACTGCTAGTTTGTTATTTTATTCTATTAATAATTATTTTAGTTATTAGTGTTACTGTTGGCTGTTCAGGGGATACCATAGCAAGCTTGCTTGAGTATAGCATTAATACATTAAATATATAACAATGTATTGTTTAATATATTAAAGCTAGAGTTGAGCTTTTGTGCATCTACATAAAAATGAGAACAACATTTGGAGGGGGAAAAAAGCCACAAACTGACCACAAATGCCATCATTACCATGTTTACAAATGGAAATGTTTACGAAATATTACAGAATATTGTTGGAAAGTATTTTGTCTCTGTAGCTGGTTTTAATTTCGAAGTGATTCTGCTGCAGAATGTAAATATATGAGAGAAAATATGAATTAGTAGGTTTGAGCAGAAGTCCACTTGAATCCAGTTCTTCATTCTGTAAATCATATTCACTGGAAGGGCACAGCTCAGATATTTAATGTTCCTGTTGTTGTAAATTACACAGTAGAATTGGAATAACCCCATAAATGTACAGCAGCCAGTAGCCCAGGTTTTCACTTTTCTTTTCTGCAACCTGAGAATAACTCTTCCAGTTACTGTTGCTTTCCACAGAGCCAATGAATAATATGATTAAGGACTTAATAAGCTTGGGATGTGAAGAGCATAACAGTCATAGACTGCACCTTAAGCTGCTTAACATCATTTAATTCAATACATTTGTACTCATCAAACAGAGGATAGATTGTACAAAGACATATCATGTTTCTCTGGTATATGACGCACAGTATTGCAATTGCAAACAAGACTGGTTCCAGGATTTCCTTTGAATTTTCCCTTTTTTTTTCTTCAGAAACATAATTTTTAGGTTTTGTGCTAGAAGGCTCATTGTTTCTGGGTGAAATTACTACTATTATTACTTGTAGTAGTAGTAGTAGTAGTAGTAATATTTATGATCATAATAATAATATCGACAACAATAAAATATTTATAAATGCCGTATCTGAAATAAAAGGTATTTTAGATACTGCATGGCTCAGATACTGTCTCATGGCTCAGTTCCTCAGAATGCAGCAGTCGGAGATGAAGGTACCTGTCACTAAATCAGTTTGGATACACATGTTGAAGGCAGTAATAAATCAAAATAATACCAACACCAATACGCTACTGTTCGTTATAATTATATCTCTAACACTGGAACAAAAAGGAGGCACCATTTTATACAAACATTCAGTTATACAGGACACATAGCCTTCCTCGCTCAGAGTACCACCGCATTTATGATGTTTTACACACAGCCATAATCTACAAGCTCAAGCTGCAATGCAAAAGCTTCAACATTTTAGGACACAATGAAGCACAATAATAGCACAATTTAAAAAAGTAAATGAATGTAAATAAAAGCAAACATACATGCCATTATAGCTTTCACTCCACATAAAACTCTACAGAAGCAATACTATATATAAAAAATTGTGATGAGGTGAAGGCCTGCCTCATCACTAAATCTGTAACATGTAGTAGACCATGTGTTAAAAATTTATATGTTTTAAAAGTGTTTACCTATTTCTGCTTGTCCCTCAGGTAGCGTGGTTAGAGGAGGAGAGGTCCATCCAACTTGCTTTTTTTTAGAAGCCAAAGGGCCCTTGATTGACTAGAAAAATGGGGGGTAGGTGATCTAATATGGTACCTGTAGAGGAAAGAAGGGAACAGTATGAATGAGATTGAGTATACTTACCGGTAAGATGAAATACGTATACGTATGTTTATTTTTTAGGGATTAGATCTTAGGTATGAGGATAATAGAAATTAGTTTTAAAGAGGTACTACCTGAATGTGGAGAATGGGTTGGCTCAAGTTAATTAGGGGGTAGGACCAAAACCTATAAAATGGAGAGAAGGAGAGTCATTAGGGAGAGCTGAAAAGAGCTATCCTAGAGGGCTAGGCAAACCTTAGTTTACTGATTGCTGTGAAGTCAGTGTGTGGTACTCTAAGAAAATAGGCCTATTGTTTTCTTTTTGTATGATCCTTTTAACTTATTTTTCTTTTGTTATTTGTGTGTGTGGAGTAAATAAAATAAATTCAAGCGCTTGGGGTGAAAATAATTTTGGAGTTTGGAGTGATCCTTGATTGGTGGACCCAGTTTCCTGTCCTTCCACTCAGTCCCATGGGAATGGTTATTTCACTACCTAACAAAAATTATCTTTATATTTTGCCTAAGAAATGCTAAATTGTCTGTTTTCAAAATGGCCTCTTTAAGTAACTCTAAAAACACAGCAAAATATATCAAGTGCATTACTGCAATCCCCCAGTACTCAGTAATAGTACAATCACGATGCAGCATGGCTGAAAAAGAAAACACATAACTCACTGTTGTGTACACCATAACATTACTGAGCAATGAGTAATCCTGTGTATAGGCCTGTCACAATATTCATATTTGTGGTATTATCCCAGAATTCATTTCAATTAAAAATATTGCAATTTTAGACCAATTTATGCAACTGATATAATGACAAAATTACAGCATAATATTGCCCTTTAAAGAGCAAAGAACATTTTTCAAAAAAGCTAATTATTAAGAATAATCTGACATTGGAATTGGAGTACAGAAAATGTTAAATATCTTAAATAATTAAAACAAATTAATATAAAACAACATTTTCACACAAATCAACATTACAGTCCCAGAATAGAGGGACCAGAGAAAACCAGAGAACAGAACAGAGTGAGTGGCTAGTGACTTTATTTTTGGCTCTTTTTTTTCATTGAAATGCTTTAAGATCTTAGTGCTTCTTTGTTTTATCACCTGCCTGGTTCCTCTTTGATGACCTTGTCACCATTTGCCCCACCTTTTTTCTCATACACTATAAATGTCAACCCTTCTTCCTTCCTTCTGCCCTGACCTCCAGTACCTTTATGTAAATCATTTAAATGATGTGTTCTTTGGACTGGTGAGAGACAGACGATCAGCTGTGCCCCTCCATAATCCTCTGCATGTATGTAATTAAAACGTGGAATTTGAACACTCCTGCTCTCTCCTGACACTTCCTGCTGAATTTCTAACAGACTAGTGATTAAGGATCTTTTTCACAAGCAATTGTAAATCCATCAAATGCCTGAACTGAGAATGTCATTAGAAAATCATGCTTGAATTCCCTATTTATTAAAAAAGTAAACCACATAATGACAAAGCCCACTGTGAGAAATACATCCACATTAAAGACAGATGCTTTTTTCTGCCTTTGGCTCTTTTTTTTGGCACTTTGGTGCTGGTCTGTGGACAAGCAAAGAGACCATGTTGTTCCTGTTATGTGTCCCATTTTTGCTTTTTTCTTTGCTTTCTTTTTGTTTTGTTATATACTTCTTCTTTCTGCCTTGTATTTCAGATATTTAGAAGCTCTTTTCAAGGCTGTAGTTATGTGCAAAAAAAAAATATATATATATATATATATATTTAAGTAGGCATACTTATATATATATATTAACAGTGGTTGCAGATGGACTAGAATCTGCGGTTTGTAGAATAACAACATGTAACTACATGATCCGTAGAGCTGATAAAATGGACAATGAATGTAGAAACAATGGGGTAATTTTAATGTTACGGCTGACTGGTAAATAGATAGTTACTGACTTCTAGCACAAACCAGTGCTGCCATTGGCAGCCGTTCTTCTGTAACCCCGCCCTCCTACCGACGACCACGAACTCTTAGCCAATAATATCGAAGGATCCGCATGTTTCACAACCAATTGAAACAGTCTTGGGGCGGATCTTGTCTGAATAAGGGTGTGTTTACAGCGCACCGCTGCTCGGCAGCAGCAGTGTGGGCGGGGGCGGGCGGTTTAAAGTCACGCAGATAAAAAGGGTTTGGCTCAAGGGGCAAACAACACGCGCGCACACACACTCACGCTCTCGCTGTCTCACACACTCCTCGCGTCGCCGTGTGCTCTGAACGCGCGCGTTATGAAGCGGGTGTCTGGATAATAATCCCACCAGCCCGCAGCACGCTCCCCGCCGCGAGCGCCTCACCATCCGCTCCCCTTTGGATTCTGTTTGAGGATGAGTTTGGATATGCGCAAACGGGATGAAGAGAACCCCTTTCTTGCCCGCAGAAGTAAAATAAAATAGGGTTTCGTTGACACTGGAGTTAATCCTCTCATTCCCTATGAAGAAGTCAAAAGTGAGTTGGGATCTTGCTTTTTCTGTGTTTTTATTTTCTTGCAGCTGTTTTCTGTGCAGCCACGTGCGTTTGGTGAGCTCCGAACCTATCATCTCTATCTGCATGGGTTTGCGCTGAAAAGAAACGGAGCTCTGCAGCAGTTTGTGTTTCTCTGGAAGCAAAGGCGATTTGGAATTTAAGCCGCTGTTTTCCACTAGGTTTAGATTTATCCGGATGATTGAACCATTTATTTAAACGGTCAAGCAAAAGTCTGGCCAAGTAACACATTTTGCTGATTTTCTAAGTGTGGAAAAAGTTAACACTGCCTCTAGATACGAGGCATGTCTGCAGATATTATTGCACGTTTGTACTGGTGTCTCATGAGGAGTTTATAACATGTAGGTGAAGTAACTTTTTCTTTCCACTATAAATATGCATTAAAATGGCTGGAGTTGTATTCCTTGTAGATGTTCTGTACCTCCTCCCTTAGAAAGTCAACAAAACATGTAATGTGACAGAGGGTGTTCACACTTTTGCCTCAACTGTTTGTGTGGGAGCCTACACTGTGGGTAAAATGTTGCAAAAGAGCTGTGCACCCCAGGGTTAGGCTTTGGACCAGTCCTGCTGCCACTATCCTGAGATTAGGATATGCACTAGGGCATTTTGGTGAACCACTGCCGGGACAGGGTCGAGTATTAGCCTGCAGTGTTCTGATGATGCTTGGGTCATGTGAAAGTCATGATTCACTTTAACAGCCTATAGATCTTGTTTGTAATGCCCGAGTTTGGTCCGTATGCTGCCACACAGTATACAAATAATAATTTGCCTACTGCAAATATGGGTGTGTGACATGGCAAAAGTATGTCCTAAAACCTAAAGAAAATTTCCTGATATTTTGGTACAAAGACACAATGCCCCAGTTTATTTATTCAGTGTATATGTGCAGTTATGATTACTGATTGTTTTCTCTTTTACATCCAACATTATGGCTCTATAGGCTTCATGTTTGACTGCCTAATTCAGGCTGTCGCTGGTCAGATGTGTATTATGACTGCTTCGTTGCTGCTCGTTCTGCCTTTTATTTGCCTGCCCCCAGCCAATCTGAGTAGGTATTTTATGGGATTGTTTGTGTTGGAGCTTGGTGGAAAATATTTTCCTCATTGAATACAGAGATGCATGCATTTGCATCTGGTCACTGACGTCCTTGTACAGCAAGCCTGCGGCAAATCACAGGCAAAGTCGTGAATAAATCAATAAATAAATACATTAGCAGAATAATTCTCAGATGAGCATTATTGTTATCCACTTGATTTTTGAGAACATTGTTCAGAGTTGGGTGGGGGTAGGGGGGCTTAGCAGCAGAGCACTTGTCTTCAGGAGATTGAGAAAGGTTACTGTTAGGTTTTGAGAATACTTTTATCTCCCCAAATCATTTTTACTCTGTCTGCTCCTGCCAGCATCAGCCTGAGGCTACCTGTCACTGGCTGCCACAATTACGTGACTAAACTTGATGTAATAATAACAAAAAAGGAATCTATAACTAAGCTACATTTATTTTAAGTGTTCAGCATTTTAAAGTCTCTGATTAGTGATAACATACAATTATGTATAGATTCCTTACAGCTGCACTTTTATTATCAGTATTGACAGCTATAAACAGTAGATTTGTTTAGTTGGAAGTTTACGTGGTGATGTTTAAATTGTCTGTGTAGGGTATGTTTGACGTTTAAAAAAAATTAAATACTTGATTAATTGTTAAAATAATCACCAGATTACTGTAATAGGAATACAATTAGTAGCAAGAGAAATGCACAGCAGCTTCTGTTTGCTGACAGATCGCCTGCTGTTATGTTTAATTCTCTGTGCATGTTTTGTTATAGTCCATTTTAATCCTTAGGACTTTTTCAAATTTGTCATGGGTTATAAATTAATTATAAAAAATAATTTGTAGATTATTCAATTACAAATATAATCACTTGAACTGCCCTAGGCAATAGTTTGAGATGGACAAATTCACCTTATTTTGAAGAATATTATTTAGACTACAGAGCTGTGTTAGAGCAGTCGGTGTCTGTGTGTTTGTGTGTGTGTGCCTGGCTCACTGTGTACGGTTATTACTATGCGTCAGATTGAGAGTCACAAACACCTAGTATGATAGATCGATATGGTGCCCAAAGCCCACTCAGTATTAAGGGTTCAAATTTCCAGAGTCTGCGGTTTTATTGGCTGTTAAGCTTCTGTTAATTTTCTCTCACTGCTGTACTGTGATGAAAGGAGCTACGGAGCGTTAATATTGAGATGGCTGAAGATTTACTAGGTTGTGGAGTTTGAGTTGTTGTCTGGAGATCCTTGAGCCTGGAAAACACACCTCCTAATCCAATATTGCCTGAACATAAATGACAAACTTAGAAATATAACTATCCATGATTTCCCAGCTGTAAATCCCCTGGAAATCCATGCAGCTGATGTTAATCTACTGATGTAAAGTTACACTGACTTGTGAATTTGATTAACTACTCTTTCCAGAGACAGTCACTTATTGTATATTGGTGGACTTTTTTATTTTAAAAGAACTGAGATAGCTGAAAGTAAATCTCAGCATGGACTCCAGGTGAGAAAAGTGCAAAGTTCACGAAAGCCAGTGCCCAACCCAGTGTTGTCTGCAGGCCAATACACAGGACGCATTATGCTCTGAAAGTTCACGAGTTTTAAATCAACACTAATGTTGAATAGTGTTAAAGTAGTGTTGACCTAACACTGGTGAATTTGCTGTATATTCAGGAAAAAAAATGCTTGTTTTAATGCAGAGCCTGCTATCAATAATAACCTTTTAGTTATTGATGTTAATCATTGACCCAATGTCTAATGTAAATTAAACTGTCTGCACTTAGTGCTTCTGTGCTTTTAGGGAAAATAATTGTAAAGGTTAGTTCCTTGACACCTAATAACAAACCTTGATGGATTTTATTAAGAGATTCCAAATTATTAAGCTATTAATAAATGCTTAATGCTTTTATACCACTCAGGCTTATCTGACATAACTAACATGAAGCAAAACATTCTTGTGACCACAGGCAATGCACTGAAGGATTGAAAGAGACTCAGACATTTAAAATGCATCAGTACACTCTAAAACAGAGATATGAATCACTTCCAAATTCCTAAAGCAAGCGACTGTGTACTGTGGGCCATAATCACAAGAGTTTTGTGATCACGCGATTTCCTCTTTATGTGACACTGATCTAACATTTCTGAGCCATGTAAACATCTGCCCTTTTCCATGTTTAGAAATTAGATATACTTTTAATTGTAAATGTCATATAGTTTAAATATACACCCTTAAAAGTGGGTGCATCAAGGGCTCTTTAATCGGGGCATAGAGAACATACAGAATATTGAGATGATTGAATTGAAAGAATATCAATTTTCTGCTCATGAGAATGGAACATACCAATAAATAAAGAGTGGCATATGAACAAAAAGCTGTGTGAATTACAGAGTTATAATGTGTATATTTGTCTATAATCTCATGTTATAACGTGTGATATAATGAGTGTACAGTAGTCTATAATGTCAGGTAAAGAGTATGTTAAGGGTTGTGTTAAGGAAGTACAGTGTGAGACAACTGAAGAACAAGCAGTTTGAGTCAGGGCAAATTAAAGGCAGTCTTGCAATCAGTGGGTGGCTGTGAAGGTGAAACACTAGTACATGCAGAAGGCTCCATGGCAGGTGAGTGGTTACCCGCAAATCATAGGAGTTTTTCTGGATGGTAGACAGGAATGTAGGTGTAGCTTCATGGTTAAAAGTGGTCAGGCGTCAGACAGGAAGGGACATTCCAATCTGGACAATCATTCTTCAGAATCAGGTCACTCAAAATGAGTAGTTGTTAAGCTTGGCAGAGAACCATCAGATAGTGAATCTTGGTGATGGAAAGCTATAAGGATTAGAGTGAGTTGTTGATCCTACATATAGTGATCATTGCATGGTTTGCAGTTATTCATCGCATTCACTCATCATCTTTTGTCATTCTCTGTACTGCTTCATCCGCATCAGGGTCCCGGTGGATCTGACACCTACACAGAGTCGTTGGGCACAAGGCAAACACACTTAAATGTGGATTTTTCAATCAGTATGGATTCAGCTTGGTTTTTTTTTCTAATTTTCTACAGCCATTTTTGCCAGGAGTAAATCATATAATCATTATTCAGAAAAATCTTTGAGTTTATTGAAAATCATTTTTATCATTTTCTAGTGAAATTTCCTAAGATTCATTTACAGAGAAAATAGTGGGCACTCTGATTGATGTGTGATTAACTTATATAGAGTTTTATGAAGACATTTGGCTTATCTTGTCAGAGTATTTGCAGAAAAGAAATTAGTTTGATGATTATAAGCAGACTTAATGAAATCTATAGGCCCATGTCTAGGACCAAACAAGAAAAACAAAGATCTGTGATTAACTATTTTAAACATTTTTACATTTATTTTTCACCTTATAATCTTTCCTGTAGTTCCTGTAATTGTTTCTAAAGTGCAGCTCCAATGCTAAATTGGTCACAATGCCACAAACCTGATAGTGACCAAATGAGCACAGACCAAACAGGAAAAGCTCATTGTGCAGGCTTATACGTTAACTTGAATGATGTTTAGTTTCTGCTATGAGTAATAGCGTCAAACTCTGAGAGCAAAAGCCCCACCCATGTTTGACCCTACATGTAGCCATTATTTCCACTGATTTCAAGAGGTCTTGGTGGCAGTGATTATAGAATGGTTATGTTGTACAGAAATACAATAAAATTTCAAAAATCAGATATCTGCAAATATATAGGTCCTATATGAGGTGGGTCTTCTTTAACGCCATATCCTGCCCTAGGTCCTGATCTAAACCACAAGGCCAAAGGTGATGCTGATTAAGGCTTAGATTAATCTTTGTCTGGGAAACTAACCTTTATTAGCAAAATAGAAACTCAGTTTATTCATAAAGCAAACAGCCATTTGACATCTTCTGGTTTTGTAGATAAGGGATAGTTGAACTCACATTTTGCATTCTACTTCTTAAAAAATTATATTACAATTGCTATTTTGAACAAAGGCTAGTTATCTTTTTTGTATTAGAATAGAATAGAATAGAATAGAATAGAATAGAATAGAATAGGGGTAGGAGTAGTAGAGGTGGCGATAAACTTACATCAGTGTGACTGAACCCTATAGCACATCATGGCACATAGCAGGAACTATAGTATCTGTGTTAGTGATGGCATTAAGATATTTACATTATTTAAAGTTGACTGCTGGCTCAGTTCCACTGATCCACTGAATTCATTCTCACACTTCTCAGATTTCACAGGCTTTCCTCATCATTACTGATTGATAGCACAAATTTAATACTTTTTGTTTGTTGCTCTTTTCTGTTGTCTAAGTGAGCAAGACTTCTGTGTGTGGCCACACAGCAGCCTGGAAGGACTGAATAGCCTCATTTTAACACCTGTTCCTTATTAGCTACTAAGAAACTGCTTCTAACATCTTGTTTTTACCCATGCTCTTGCATTATAAATCTAGTATGATGTTGTTTTGTGTTTACAATTGGAGTCAAGTTTCCTGTAGATATCCAAACATATCTAACGGCCAGATTGCCTGGCACATTCTGCTGCTGGTGAAAACCTTCAACGCTTGCCACTTTTCGATATTATAAGTTTTATAAGTTTTCTCCTTTTTCTCCCATAATATAAATTCCATGCAACTTAAGTGCCTCAGAGCTTTGATGGACTGCCATGTGCAACTATTTACTTCTCAGTATCATGGCAATGGATCAGCCTTCTCCTTCCAGATGAAGCAAATGCATTAAGCAATTGTTGATGCCCCACCCGGTCATAGTGTCCCTCTAAATAAGCAATCTAGTAGCCAGATCAGGTTTCATTAGACTCAGGTGGCCTGTTGGCTTCTCCAGTTGATAGATTAGGAACAAATGAGTACTTTTCTTTCTTTTGTTCTTTTGAAACAAAACCTAAACGTCCTTCAAGATCTTTTGAGAATGTGATTCATCTCTCAGGCTTTAATGCCACTTACACAATTAATTTTGGCATGATGAGGAAAAAGGTTATTAAGGTGTAATAACAATTTGAAAGGGTACACTGCAAAATTCAGTTGTGTCAACAGAGTAAGACATTTTGTGAAAGGTCTTATTTAAGTTGACATCGTTAAATTTAATCAGTCAAATGTTTTATGTATGCACTACCAAGGCACCTCTTCGATATACCATTAGAGTAAACTTAGATACCTGTGTGTCTTTTCCAGTTGAGTTTATTCATTTATAGCCACTGAAACATGGAAAAAACACATTAAGCAAACATATATATACACAGTATAGTCAAGAGCTGGTGGGGAGTTTACTCGAATGCTTTGTGTTAAAATTACTCCCTAGTCACCATTGTAACTACCCCAGCTTGTTGTAATTCACTACAGCAGTTGTTTTTCATACACCAAGTCAGTTTGATGTTTTCTTTTGTGTCTTTTCTTTGTGAGTCGTTCCACATGTCAGTAAAAAAAATTACACATTCTTCTATTCCACGTTGAGTTCCTTCACGGCTTGATTCCTTATTGCTTGATTTCATTTAAGCGTTCCTCTCACGCTGTGACCACACATTTGAAAGTGCCCCAGAAAACGTTAATGTTTGAATCTTTAACTGCCCTTTATTTACATCTGGACAGATATAACACTGGAAATCATGTTTACATCTATTGAGACAGCGATCTAGAGAAAGCTGCATGTTTGCAGTGCTTTTTTTGTGGGCATTTGTGAAAGCATGTGTCCACATGACATGCGATACTATCATTTTTTGCAGTGTTTATTGAGTTAGTAGGAGGCCCTTTAAGTGCACCTGAATGGCAATAGACAGAGAGTGCAATTTGCAGAAGCAAATTTGATTTGGGCACTTTTTGAGTGGATGCAAGTCTCTGTCTACATCTCTGAGGTTGTAATGATTATGCTAGGTTTCCGGACACTGATGATGTTTGCACTTCTGCTGCTATAGCCTCATGGTTCGATTAAGCTTGGTTGTTTTTTCACTCTCAGATTCTTCCATGCCAATTGACCCCCACTGAGTCCTGCTTACACATCTGTGTGTGGAATTAACTAAATATATCTAGATATTAAATAGAGGTTATTGTTAGCCAGGATCATATTAAAGAACTCTGACTGGGATGAAATCTAACTTGGCAATCTGCCACTCTGCTGTCAACACACCATCATACCAATCACAAAAGAGAAATGCTGACTTTTAAGAGAAAAACATATAAGCGTTTCACACTGATATTTAAAAGAATGCAACAACTTCAGTTAACACATTAACACATAGTCCGTCTCTGCTAGCGTAGAGGGGATTTGTGATTCATGCAAATGAGTATTGTATAAGATTCAGTGTTGTCCTGATTCCATACATTTGTCTATACAGCCAAAAGAAGTAGTTGTTACAAAAATGTGCCTTGTGTTAATATTTGTACATAATAGAACTAGGCGGCAGTGTGGCACAGCAGGTAGTGTCACAGTCACACAGCTCTAAGAACCTGGAGGTTGTGGGTTCAAGTCCCGCTTTGAGTGACTGTCTGTGAAGAGTTTGGTGTGTTCTCCCATGTCTACATGGTTTTCCTCCAGGTGCTTCTGTTTAGTAGGTTATAAAAGTTACACTAAAATCAGAACATTTGCAACATCATGAGCATAGTTCCCTTGGGAAATTTTCCATTAACGGCAGTCTTTAAAGCCACTGTTGGCTAGGATCATGAAGCCCATTGAGTTAACAGAGCCTCGCTGCCAATCCGGTCTCACACCTATTTGTGATATAGTCACATATACAGGGGACTGCAATTCGTGATATCTTCAACATTTTATGCGACAATATCACGATCATAAGTGAATGGGCAATTACCATAGAAACCGTCATATTCGTGCCCCGTGTTTTGCGACAGTAACACGAAAACTCCTCTTCATTACAGGCGTCATTACCATGCGTTAATACCATGGTCTTATTTTAATTTACGGAAAATATAATGTCACTAATTCATTATTTGCTAAAGTATTGAAGCAAATAATGGCTAGAGAACTGTCCTTTTCAATATTAACCTTTTGAAAACTAGTCAAAATGACATTAAGTGAAAGAAATGTTCTTGTTAGACCTAAAGCTAAAGTAGGAAACCAATAATAAACATTGCTTAGGAGAAATATTATAATAAAATAATTTATGCCTTTGGAATAAGAACCTATGATGTGTAATTCGCATTATGCCTTTTTCTATGTTATGAGTAATGACGCCTGTAATGAGGAAGAGTTTTCGTGTTACTGTCGCATAGTGTTTCTATGGTAATTACCCATACACTTATGATCATGATATCGTCGCATAAAATGTCGAAAATATGCGACTATGTCACGAATTGCAGTCCCCTATATATGTGACTATATCACGAATAGGTGTGAGACCGGGTTGTCGCTGCACACCACTAAAACATAGATGAATCATAGATGCTGCGGTTGTTGTTGTTGTTGCCACTGAGGAGTGATTTACAACTTAATGTCCCTTCAAAGTAATAGCTGTCCAAACATTAAAAGAAACTGTTCCCTTGTAAGACAAATGGAACACAGGCTGATCTTTGGCATTAGCATTATGCTTGGCTCTGTTTTTGTCAATGAGATTACGAAGTGAATGGCGCATTGTTCACTATGAATCCAGCACTGTGTCTGGAGAGCTTGCTAAGTTAATTATCCCTGACGATCAAAATGTCTGCTGTGTGTGAATCAGGCATTTATCTGTTTGGAGAGCTCACAGGGTTACTGCTGAACATCATCTTACAGATGGACAAAGGGACAGAAAGTGAAACTTTGTCTTTTCTATGTTATCTCTGGCCACATCACATTTAGCTTCTGTTCAGTTACTTAGCCTGAGATAGCACTGTGGCTCCAGGTCTTTGTTGTGAGTTTGAAGACTTGAGGAAAGGAAAACAAAAACTGGAATTTCTGTTTTCTTCTAAAAGCAATTTTTTTTCTACACCACTGTGTTAATTTCTCTCATGTACATCATTACTTTTATCTTTTGACCAACACATCTTGTTTCAGTGCTGCTTCTTCAGTCTTGTGTCAATGCTGAAATATATGTCACTGAGGTTTCCCTCATATGAATGATACTCCAAAACGAAGTGTCATGTTATTCAGAGAAGGGGAAATGTTATGTTATTTTTCTGGGGAAAGGCTGACTGTGTCTATGAGATATACAGTAGATACTAATCACATACCTAACACGTTTGATATTCATCTTTACAGTGATGTTGTAATCCAGTAAAACAAATGGGGCCCTGTGCCCTTTTTCTACTTTGCGCTCTTGGCTCTCCCCTCCTGTGGGCCTTTCGTCTTGTCTGCTTGACCCTGTCAGTGCATGTGTTTAAGTGTTCGGCTTTGGTCGATTTATGGCTGTTAATAATTCCAGGAAAACTGAAATTGAACTTTTCCGGCAGTCAGCCGGGTGACAAACACGGGTTCTGTGTTCATCCCCAAAAAGTCTGTTAGACTCGTTCTCACTTTCCCAAATATGCTCCCACTAAAATCTGTCTGATATACTGTGATGGCAATCCTGGTTCTCCACCACTCCACCAACAGGGCCATAGATTTATGCTGTATTGTTCCTCTGTCATTAATTTTCTTCTGCATTGAGTCGTACTGAGCGCAAAACTCAGAGAAATGTGTGCAGAGACCTCCACATATAGTCCCTCAGGAGCTTGCATGCCAGATTGAAAATCACTGCCCAGATCCATAGCAGATGGGTGCAGTGGGTCATTGCTGGTCTCAGATCAGGGAACATATAAGAAGTCACTGATCATAGGTTTTGTAATGTTCACCCATTCGTCAAGCTAGCATCTGTTTCTTATACAGAGCAAGTGTCTTTTTCCTTTCTCTGTTCTGTTCCCTTTTTAATTCCTTCATTCATTAATGTATGACAACTTTATAGTTTATTGCGTAGCAGGGGTTAACCAGGTCGCTATTTTTAATGAACTGAAGAGTCCCAGTAAAGTACCAGATGCTGATATTGCCTACCACAGGTTATTTATTCACAGATTGTGTCGACATTTATGTGTCCATACAATCACATTTTTATTCTTTATTTCAGTAAATCTGTTTGCAAGACTGCACTCACTGCACTTTGTTAGGCATGACCCCTTCCTCAGACATTATAGTGGTTTATGTTCAAACTGGCCCTATCTTCTGTGCAGACTTTATAGCCTCACCTGTGTGTCATTTACACTGCTTTTGCTGGAATTACTCACTTAAATTACAGCTCTCTTGGCTTTTAAGAACATGTTGTTTCCCTCACATGTAGGTTTACTGTATGGTCATAATACTATTGCCCACCACAGGATTCTGTATGGGGAAAAAAACATGTTTAATGCATCTTATTCAGATGTCCATCAGACATTTAGTCTGGAACATGTTTCTCAATAGAGCTAAATTGCATTGTTCTCTGAAATTGACAGCATTGTCCATGATTATCCCTGCCTGTGCTGCTGTATATGTGTCTGTGGTTTTGTGTTATTTCTATACCTGTTTGTATAATATATGCATGGCCCCACTGCAAAGAAACCCGTTGCTTTCTCCCTGTTAAAATAAAACGATGTATTAAACCAATAAACACACTGTGAAATAATCTGTTACACTGTAGATATTTTTATCTAAGTGAAGAGCAATGACATAACATTGGTTTATTGAGGCAATTTATGAATTGCATATATGATACACTTGGAAAATGTGTGTTATTTTATAGGCTGATTTTGTACTTCAGTATAAAAAATACCTGGAAATTTAAGTAATTCTTTTACCTAGAAACACTTTTACCTCGACATGCAACGACACCTACGCACAGCAAGAATCTTATTGTCCCTCTTGTCTTTGCTAACCCTTCCATGACGGATGTGATTTTGTTTATTTCCAGATGGATTATGACAAAAAATAATATTTGAGAATCTGTCTCTCAAACCTAGCCTTTTGTGTTCTCACGCACTGAACACAAAAATCAAGTACCGGCTGTCAGGTTAAACCTGTTCTCTGTGTTGGATACAAGATGATTTTACACTCAGTGCAGTAAATATGAAACAATATATAAGTGAACAGCTATTGTTGTTTTAAACTAGCATTCACTGCGCCCAAGTCTGTTGTATTGTTTTAATATGAGCCTACATTATAAATATAGATATCATTCATGTTTTTAGTCACTGTTGAAGTTCCTCACTCTGACATTATCTGTATCACAGCCAAGATTTGTTTCCAGTATTTGCTAGCACACAGCAATATTTAAATTGCCTTAGAAAGCGACAGAATACCAAAGTACAGCCTTAAGAATGTGCCTACTGCATATTTGCTCGATTTCAGGCTGATAAAATGTAAAACAAGCTTAAGAGATATCTGTTTTTGGCTGCTTCATTGACATTGCACTATAATGCTCTGAATTAACAACTAAAAGCACCTTTAACCCATTTTACAAGCTTAGCATAGTTTCACATGAGGGGAATGTAGTTTTTTGGACCCAGAGATCTGCCCTTCTGGCTGAAGCATTGCATTTTCAGTACAGAGTTTTCACAAAAACAGCCCCAGTTGTGCTGGGTCCATGGCTGTTTGGATTAAAAGAATTTTTGCCTCTTTAGGCATAAAATATGTAAACATTTCTAAATTATATGCCTACATTAACGGCAACTGCAAATCTTGACACAAATGAACAGAAATGGTTCATAAAAGCGATATGTTGGCAAAAGAAATGAGAATATACATATTATTATTACTTTTAGCTTACAGAGTACTTTCAACTAAGAGAATTAAATCATTACTGAATAGAAGTTCAAAACTATTCAAACGTCCTATGTCATTTGAAATCAGTGGACTGTTGGATTATTTTCTGTCTGATCCATTAGGCAAATAAAGGAATGTTACATTCCTTATGAGATAATTATATTTTTGATCAATGAATTGGCATACTAATTTGTATGTTTGTTTGTTTAGCTCTGTACCAGAAGTGTGACTAGCCTAGCTTAGCCTAGCTATAATCCTATCAAGATGTAGAGACCATGGAACACAATCTGGAGGGTTCTGTTGACAATTAGTGTTTGTCCAGCTGAAAGTCAAGTGGGAAGTGCTACTGAATCCCAACCAAACAGTAAAAGTTTCCAGCTGCATGCACTGTGTTTCAGAGGACTAGCTATGGAATATCTCTGAATATGACCCGATGTATCAGAGTTAAAATAGGAATTTGGAATGTGTATTGCTATTTTGGTGTAATTTCTGCTGTCTGTTTAACTGTGCCTCTATAAAATCAGTGACACCTGTGATGTAACTAGGCCAGTGGCCCTGCCAGAACTATAGTTGATTTTGCAGAAGGCAGAATTTTTTTTAATTTAATTTATTAATTTTTGGTGATTGTTTCTTTGTGCAAACAATTTTGTGCCTTCAAGGGGTGAACAAATGTGGTTTACTTCTTTATGAAGACTTTAGTGACTTTGCTTTAGTGTCCCATCACAATGCTAATAACCTTCTGCCCACTTCTTTTGTATTAAGCTCTCATGAAGTTTCTGTGGGATCTTCTAATCAGGGTTAAGAACATATCTGTGCCATGTTACATAACACACTGGGATCATAGACTTGTAAGGAGCATTACTAGGGGAAGTGTATTAGGTCTAAGCTGCTGGAAGGCAAATTCGGATTTAGCAAACCAAAAGACTTCTGTAGGCAAGATAAGAAAAACCGTTGATATTGTTTAGGCAAACCCAGCTGTGTTCATAATCTTATAAAGTAATTTTAAAGTTACATTGCAATGTAAATGTATTCATGAATAGCACACAAGGTCTGTTGGGTTTAGCTGATCCCACCAAATGTGAAATTGAAAAAAAAAATAGCAATCAAATGTTAATTGCATTGTCTTACATAGTGTCCTCAAGTTCAGTGCAGATGATTAAGCCTCATTTCATCTGTCCCTCATATGCAGTCCAGTGCTTCTGATTTTTGTTTTGTTTTTCAGATTTGGATACGCACCTGTGTCCATTTATTACTCTACATCACAGTTGCTGCCTATTCCAGTGAAATTGGAAACCCCATAACAGATGACATCAAGAAAATTTCATTGCTGGTATGTGCTAAATTTTGAAGTTTAAAGTGTCAAACATCTGCTCATGGCAAGGAAACTGTACTGTGTTCAAGCTTGTTTTTTAGACATAAAGCAATCTGGGAGCTCTTTAGTGAGTGTGCCTCAGGAGTACATATTCTGATTGACAGTTCAAATGTTTTTCATACGTCACTGTGAAAGGTATGGCTCTTACTGTTTCAAAGGCGTATTACCATGACAGATATGGAACTAATGTGTGAGGAACAAAGACAAGGCTGAATTTGAGAATATCATGACTTATCTGGAACATTTTTTCAATTTAAGCAATTCAGCCAAAATTCATTTAGGTCAGTTGTATTTTAAAATTATAAAAGATTTATTGTCCTTTTATATAAGGCACTAGCATCAGAGACCACTCTCTTAATTATTTCAGTGTAGATTCTTCTTGGTAGTTCTCTTGCTTACATATGAAAAGTAGTTTTAAAATGTGCTCTATAAAGTTAAATTGATTCATCACACGCACACAGTGAAGGTAGCCATGGGTCACTTCAGTTGAAGCCAATGTGTGTGGATGTTCATAGCAAGCTTTACTCTAACTAGGTGTACTTATTTTTACAACTAATACCAAGAAAAGTAATGAAATGTGTAATAGCACTAGCAGCAACCATTCTTTACATTGTTGTACATGGAAACTGTTTGCTAATTGGTAACATGCTTCTGGATCTCAGTTCACAGGGATACTAAGACATGCCTGTGTTAAGGGAAATGTTAGCGTATATGTGGTTTCTTAATAGTAACTTTCTTTTTCAAGTTTGGTGCCTGTTAAAATTCTCAGATCACATGCTGCTCTCTACCATATGGTCGAAAATCTGTTTAGATAGAAAGAAAAGATGTTTAGTATGAAAAACACAGACAAGAGCTTTACAATTGTTTTTATTGTCTCTCTCTATCAGAAGCAGAATATACCAAAAGATTACAAGATCACACTATATTATTTACCTAAAAACGTGGTAAGTATTTAATCTGTATTATTAAAAATACCACTGGCATTACTGTTGCTTTATGAGGGCTCAGTTTGCTTTGTTAAATAAAAAATGATTTCTCCCTTAGAGTGGAATGTGCTGGGTGAAGCTAAACGTATTCCACTTAGAGGAGAGCTTAAAACTCCTGGCACAGAAATTTGGGAACATCTCCTCCAACAAAGATAATATAGGAACGTTTGTCCAAATGGTGCGTGAGATACGGTTTCATATCGGACATGTCTTGGTAAGTTGTCATTTCACTATAACTGTGCTATAATGTAAACTATAAATGTTCCCCAAATCAATTATAGTTCATGTGAAAGCTCTGAATATAATAATCTCACGTCTTTATTTTTAGTAGGGTTGTAACAATACAAAAAATAATCAGAATTTTATTTCATATAAAATATGGTGTCCTAATCTGATACAGCAAAATGATGAATTAAAATTATGCCTTACGTTAATATCTTTCCATTTTCTGTTTATTAGACCATTTAACATTATAAATGTATGATATTAAATCCTTCATAGATTCCTTATTCAACTGTTATTAACCTTAAGCTAGTATGTTAGCTCCAAACTAACATACTACTCAGAGGATTACATGATACCATAACATAGTTCAGTCTGCTATGGTTCATTTTATTGTTATGGGTCCCATTCCTGGAAAAGGATTTTGTAAAATGCAATAAAAACAAGAATCTGTGATTTGTTGATTTGCTTAAATATCAAATACACAATGAATTGCATATTACATATTGCATATTCAAGTTTGGGTCTGACCTCATCCCAGATAATTCAAAAGAGAGTGGAAACATGGGTTGTAGTCCAGGTTTCAGCTTGTTTTGGAGAAAAAATTGGATGTTGTGTTCTCTGTGTCAAAAACGAAGGGGAACATCCAGACATCAAAATGTGAAAAGCCAACAACTGTCATCGTATGGGTGTGCATCAGTGCCCACAGCATGTGTGACTTGTTAAGGTACCATAGATGATATGATGCACTCCTCTGAGGGGAAATAAATTCTTAATTTGTTTATATTTACACAATACATTTAACTTGGCTATTGACAACACTGGATGTATTCTCACAGATTTGTTGCATTAAACAAAACATACCAACTTTTCTGGAAACAGGGATTGTAGATTTCTTCCATCCATCCATCCAGACATCCATCTAGTGCTGTGCGGTCAATTTTTTCCTTCCTTAATTCCTTTATTTTTAATGCAAAACCATTAAACAATAAAAATATGCAGTTGAATACATTTTACACTTTGTTCTGCTTCCTTTAGAATGTTAAAAATGTCAATAATTGAACAGCAATAGACATCTTACTGTGAGGCGACAGTGCTACTAAACATTACACCACCATGCTGCCTAATTGTACATTGAAATGACACAAATGACATGTTTTCTTAAAACCATTTCCACAAAATGGTTAGCATTGGAGGAGGTGCAGATACGTACATATATTTACCAGCTACACATTTAATGTTTTGCTGGAGGCCGGTATTATCTGTAGCTGGAGTGAATGACCTGCATTCATACATGAGGACAGGTCTTTCCAGGACATCGGCAAGGCATGTCTTGTAGGAGTAATGGTTTACACATAACATTCATTCTATTGATCCACTATCTTTGACACACTATCTCTAACCTAGGGTTTAGCACAAAATCTTCTTAACCCAGGAGCAGTTGCAAACTGGGGTGGGTAAAATGGCAAAAATATCATATTATTATACTTTAAGACATTTTCACCAGTGATATTTTAAAACTAATATCAGAATCTCAGGTGTTTAGTATTTCACAGCTCTCCTGCTCTAAATCCTATTTGATAGGATTTAACAGAATTCTGCTTTCATTGTAATGAATGTATTAATGATATCAGTGATGTGCTCTTAACACCAAAATGTATCACATTAATGTCTTTATTGTCAATGTACAAGTACAAATAATAAGAATCATCATATGGCCCATCTCTTCACCCACACTAACGGATTTGGTCTCATTTACATGACCCATGAAGAATTCAGCCATGTTCCGACAGCATTGGTTTGCAATTCAAATAGTGGGATTATACATAAATAAGCAAATCTTGTGCAGGCTGTTATATTGTTGACAGTTTTATTTCCTGATACAAATGTCCTTGCGAGTACATGTACCAGACAAAGAGTGAGTTCATGAGTGCTTTTGCAGAGAAAATAGCTTGAGGAAAAAATGGCAAACCTTAGTTTGGGCACCTGGGTTAGGCAAATGAGTTGATCCAAGAAATGAAGGTATGCACTAGCTGAGGGGAGAAATGTTGAGCAATTCTTTGGTGTGAACAGGAGCTGTTAAGAGTGCTTACCTAACAGGGTGTGGAAGATCTTTTTTCTGATAAATTGTATTGACAAAGACCAAGATAACTTCGACTTCAAGTATAATTTAGTTCTGAATATGAGTCAAAGTAGATCTGGGCATCCTATTTTCAACATGTTATTTTTCAATATTGGAATCATCTGCAATTCTGGGCTGGTGTCCAGCTCAGTGGAAGCCTCGGGAAAATTGCTTTCTTTAAAAAGCACATCATGAAAGAATGCTTTGCCCAAAAAATAGCTAACATGTCTGACAACAAAGAGAACTTTTGAAAGGCTGTTTAGAAAGATCTCATTTGTGTAATTCTAATAAGCTCTTTTTAGCTTTCATTCATTAAACCTTAGTTGCATGGTTTATACTAATCTTTGATTGATGCATCCACATACCAAGAATTCTAAATCATTTCCATCTTATTTAAACAGTGCTCTTTGTCTTGCACTTGTGGGCGTTTTTAAATGCTGCCTACATTTTGCTTTTGTTTGTGGGATTGTCATGGTAACTTTTGAAGGATGGCCTATTTACTACTCAATGTCTCATCCAAATTATTTTACCAGAAGTAGCATGGTGGCTATGGAAATGGATTCCTTAAAATGTGAAATATTCCTCATTAAACACAACCCTGATTTCCAACATTACAATTAATTTGGCCTGATTTTGGATGACCAACAAAACTATGTACAATTATGTGATTACTACTTGAGAGATCTACTTTTGTGCAGGCACCATTGCAGTTTTGGTTCAGCTGAAAGCTGGCACCACCTGCTATTTATGTATGCTATGTTCACATTATAGACTTCATTAATCAATTAAATACAATTATTTTTTATTTTTATCTCAGATTTTATTTTTGGTGTGTTGGAGTTTGGTGTGTTCTCCGGGTGCTTTGGATTCCTCCCACAGTCCAAAAACACATGTTAGGTGGACTGGCGACTTAAGTGTCCATAGGTGTGAGTGAATGTGTGAGTGTGTGTCGCCCTGTGAAGAATTGGCATCCCCTTCAGGATGTGTTCCTGCCTTGCGCCCAGTGATTCCGGGTAGGCTCCGGACCCACTGCGACTCCGTAATGGATAAGCAGTTACAGACAATGAATGAATGAAATGAATGATAGTTCACATTCATAAATGTAAGTGACCTATATCTGTATCTAATGTGTCCCAAATCTGTCCCTGAAACAGCATGCATGTGCATACATACGTTTAAGCCGCTTCATCCCAGTTGAGTTCCTAAACCCTGTGTAGTGCCTGATGTAGGTCCTCCTATACCTAAATATTGAGCAATATGCCTATAAACTGCATGGCTCCTTTTCTAATGTTTACTGTGTTATTGTGGTGCAGAAGCCATGGAGCTCTGTATTATGTACAGGGCTCTCAAGTCTCATGCATTGAGCGTGAGACACACGCATTTCAACAAGTTCACACGCTCACATGCCATACATGTCCCGCCCCATCCCAATCGGACTATCTACATTCATGTCCCATGCCAATGAATTGAATATGTATAGGATCTAGGACCAAATTTTCTAAGGATATGTTTACTTTACTAAATCTATGTCATAAAAATCACATTTAGACACTTCAGCCTGATGATGTTAACATAGCCTTAGCAATATGATATGGCATATTCTGCACTAACTTGAGTAGTGTGGAGTTTATACCTAAGCATCAAAGGACAACTGTTGTCTGACACCGATATGTGTGGGCTATATATTGGTTTACATCTGTATATTTTGAGTAGAACCACTCTCAAAAAATCTTCGTGACATATTGAGTGGTGGTCACCACCATCAAAGTTTAGACATTCTGATCTATAGGTTTAGTCTGTTAATGCATTTCTATTATTTGATATTTATACAAGATTTTCTGTGTTTTTGTTCATGTTTTTTTTAAGTTTCAGATTGCTTCTTTCTCTTCTTCCTCTGGAGCTTATTAGGCTGCTGATTTCTAAAAGAATACACATTCCCATACACATCATAAGTGAGTTTGGTCCTGCTACCAATTAGAGTTTGTTTCTCTGTTTTCCTCAGGAGGATGCCATGCTCGAGTTTCAGTGCCACTACAGAGAGGAGATGTGGCTCACAGAACCCTACTTCGAATTTGTGGAGGACTTTTTCAATACTGCCAATTCTTCAAGAGTAAATGTAGACTGTGAACCCCCACCATGTCCCACGACACCAAAAACAACAATAACAATGGCAGTAGAAACAACGGTGTTGACAAAACATAATTCAAAAGGTAAAGCCTGCAAATTGATAGCATAAGACCTCCTTATAACCTCGTACTCAATAAGAGAAGCAAATACACATTCTTACATTTAATATATTAATGTAATTAAACTTAATTCCAAGTAATTTTGGAAAATTTTATTCATCCATTATAAGACATTTTTCATAACACAATGGAGCAGCTTCTTTGATGCCAGGTGGACCAGCCTGGCAAGAGAGACCACTACAGTTACCATACTATCACATGAGCTATTGCAGTGGTTACAGTTAATACATTCCAGTCAAGCTTGTTTTAATGCAGTTTGTGTTTGACAAGTTAGTTTAAAGTGGAAAGGAATGTTAAAAAGCTCCACTGCAAATGGCCACTTGGGTCATGTCAGGATGTTAGATTTTGTTTGTTCTGTTTTGGTCTCATGTTTTCCTTGTGTTTCCTTTCCCCATCTGTCTCCCCTCAGCCATGCCTCATACCTGTGACTGAGTCATGTGACTCAAATGGGCATCCCAGTTGACTCTAGTTGTTTAAGCTTTATGCTCACGGCCTCCTGCTGGAGTTCGTTGTTTCTGTGATCAGTCAGTTTATGTCTGTTAGTATATGCTTGTGTATTCTGAGATTAATTAAGTGCTGCTACCTCTCCATACACTTCCACCCGCTCTATCTTCTCTAGGTGATAGGTCACAGGCTCTGTACTTTTAGTTGCAAAAATGTGAAGTGGTCTGGCCAGGGGCATGCTATAGCAATAAGCAGATTGTGTTAAACATAACTGTATTTGGAGTTTGAATCAGACACTTTACTACAAAGAACCATGCACCAACAACTCAATGTTGTATATTAAATCATGACCAACAAATGTATATACTTACCATCTTGACTTGTTGGGGTGTTTGGTTACCTCTGTGTTTCTGCGTCGGCATATTTGTGTCAGTAACTGTTCCACACAGCACCTTTTCAAAAAAAACCTGCTGAACAAAACATGAAATACAGCATGGTTTTGTCAGCCCCCATTATGACAGTGCTCAGCTGAGCTCGAAAACCTTGCTGTGCTCCCTGGTGGACCACATGAAAAGAATAAAAGAGCCGACACACAATTGTCAATGTGTTGATTACAGAGCAATCTTCTGATCTTCCCAAGCAAGGTCTCTTTCTGTCTGAGAGCAGACACATCAGATCTTTTGTGGGAGAGAAAGAAAAGGGGGCCATGATGGACTCTTTATCAGCTTACAATGAGCCGTTTTCATCTAAGTGTATTAACGCTCCACCCTTTGTTTTCCCGGTCTCTCTCTCTCTCTCTTTTTTTTACAGGTAGTTTTGGGGAGAACACTGCAGAGCAAGGTGAGTCATTGCACAAATCTAAGAGTAGACACAGGAATATTTTTAAAGTCTGTTGTGGTTGGCAGTTACTCTATTTTTTTTTACCACAAATTAGTGTACTGTGGGAAAGTTTTCCAAAGCCTGTAACCTCAAGTCACTTTCGCTAGAGAATCTGGCCACAGTTTTTGAAAACCTATCCAGAATATAATAAAACATACAAAAAATAAAACGTTATATGTATAAAAATTATAAATTGCTCAACTCTATGTGTTCTTTATATGTTTACGTTCTAAGTAATAACCTTTAGGAAAGTGAGTGCCAATGTGGTATTTAGCTCCCTTGGCAGCATCTTTGCAGATTTGCTTTGTTTACCCGGTTGTCTGCAAGGTTAATCCTTTTGGACTTTTAAAGGAAAGTCAACTTAGCTGTCACGTTTCTGTGCCCCACTTGATTAAGCCCCTGTTTTAAGATTTGGAGAGACAGGCGAGAGCCTTTAGTGGAGTGAGCAAGCCAAACACTGACGCATATCTGCTTTATCTGCAGGGGTTACAAATCAGAGGATTCTGCCAGAGGTGCTGGAGAGGAGCCTCTTGTCTCTCCTCTTCATACCAGTCATCGTGCTGGCGTTCCTGCTCATCTGGAAGGTGTGTGACTTCTTGCCAAAACCCAGCAATTCAATACTACATATTTTTTCTCCCACATTCCCCAGATTGGCATACTTATATTCTTAAACTGCAAGAACAAAAGGTACATATTGTTTATAAAAGAACTAATGGATGCTTACACTGGGTTTACTTTTAGAAATAATTATGAATTTTATTTTATTATATATTTTAAAATGTCCTCGCTCTATTTTATCATGCAGGTGAAATCCAGAAGAAATGACCCTCCAGTCCAGGGGAGTTCAGAAAGCCCTTCACTGTTTCCTGGAGCTGAGGCCTGCGCACCCCCAGTAGATGACATTTCTGAAAAGTAATTACCACCCACTTCAGTCTAATTATGAGGTTTTGTGGTCTATCTTTGTGTCACAGTGGCATATAAATTAGGGAGGGTCACAAGGCACAAGTCACAGCGTGATGCTGTGGTTACAATTATTGTTATTCAGCATTCTGCACTGCACTGCTTATGCTCTTTATATTAAAACATGCAGTTGAAGTGTATGTTCTACACCATATTCACAATATGCTGGAAAAAAAGTTTATTATGAAACAGCAGGCCATACTTTTATAGCAACTCAGTGACTGTCATAATATTTCCCCACAACCATATTTAAAAGGCTTAATGTAGTGCATGCGTTTTATTATGATTTTATTTGAATCACTGTTATTAGCCTTCAACATGGTCTATATTTGTCTATGCACAGGAACAGATTAACCACATTTGGAGATGTGTAAATCATCTGTCTTCATCACAACCGGTAAGCTATGTTTTTCCATGAAGGAAGCCTAATACAAAAGTTTGGAATCACCATTTTCAATAAAATAAATCCAATTTGTTGAAGATACAGCACCAATTCCAAAAAGGTTGGGACACTGTGTATAATGTAAATAAATACAAGTTAAACAAAAAATATCAATCATTTGCATATTGCAGGCCCATATTTTACTCACAATGGAACATAGAACACATATCAGATGTTGAAAGTGAGACAATTTACAATATCATGAAAATCATTAACTCATTATAAACTTGTTCAGCATCAGCATATCTCAAAAAGCTAGGACAGGGGCTGGAAGAGTAAGTGGTACTAATAAACAGCTGGAAGAGCAATGACTGGGTGTAAAAAGAGCATTTTAGAGTGTCTCAGAAGCAAAGGTGGACAGATCCATCTGTGAAAAACTACATCTAACAATTGTGATATGATTTCTGGAAAATGATCCGCGGTGTAAAATTGTGAAGACTTTGAATATCTCACCATTTGCAGCACATAATATCATCAAAAATTCAGAGCATCTGGAGAAATCCCTGTGCACAAGGGACAAGGCCAGCAGTTTGTACTATATGCTTGTGATCTTCGAGCCATCAGGCAGCACTGCATTAAAAACAAGCATGACTTTGTACTGAATCACTGCATAGGCTCAAAAAGACTTCCAGAAATCTTTGTCAGTTCACTGTGCAATCCACAACTTAAACATGTATCATATAAAGAAGTCATATGTTAACACAATCCAGAAACGCCACCATCTTTTCTGGACGAAAGCTCATTTAAAATGGACAAAGGCAAAACAGCCTTTGAATTCTTTTTGGAAAATATGGACACTGTGTCCTGCAGATGCAAGGGGAGGAGGACCATTCAGCTTGTTATGAGCGAACAGTTCAACGCCCTACATCTGTGATGGTATGGAGTTGATTTTGCCTGTGGTATGAGCAGTTTGCACATCTGTAAAAACAATATTAATGCTGAACATAGAATTTTTAGACCAACATTTGCTCCCACCCAGAGCATGTCATTTTCTCAGTGAAGGCCTTGCATATTTCAGTCAATGCTAAACCACATACTGCATCCATCACAACAGCCTGGCTTTACTGAAGAAGAGTCCAGGTGCTGGACTGCCCGCCTGCAGGCCAGACCTTTCTCCAATAGAAAAACATTTGGCACATCATGAAATGAAAAATCCAGCAAAGATGACCCTGTACTTTGAGCAGCTAGAATCCTACATCAGACAAGAATGGGAAAACATTCCTCTCCCAAAACTCCAGCAATTCATCTCCTCACTTCCCAGACATATACAGACTTGATAAAAGGAAGAGTGGATGCTACAAAGTGGTAGATATGGCCCTGTCCCAACTTTTTGAGATGCATTGCTGCCATCACATTTACAACGAGGGAATATTTTTTCATAAGATCGTAAAATTCCTCAATTTCAATGTGCTCTATGTTGTATTGTGAATAAAACATTGGTCTATGAGATTGACACATCATTGCATCATGTTATTATTTACAATGATTTATAATTTACACAGCATCAACACCTTTTTTGAAATAGGGATTGTAAAAAGATTTTTGCTCTTCCAAAAAAACTTGATCATAAAACCCCATCTTGACTCTTGAATATGTTGAGTCTTGAATAACGGCAAGTGGTTCCAAAAGGTAACGAAATTGTAGGCCATGCAGAAGAATTCATGCATTGTCTTTGCTCTTTACAGCATCCATCTGTTTCACAGATTGTACAGCGGAGAGAAGACAGCAAACCACACACATCTCTTCCTATACTCTCAGCTGCGAGGGAAATGTGCTGGCTTCAAAAGCAAAAGAACAGCACACCAAGTTCTGACACTCTTTCTAAGTACAGAGACTGGACCTTATTCTACGGGAGGGGGCTAGGGGTGGGGTAGGCTTTGATGGGGAAGAAAATGACAATCAAGATGTGTTACGATCTTCATATGGCGGACAAAGCTTCTTTTTCCTCCTGGAGATTTAATGACCACCACAACCTACACAAAAAAGGCTGTAATGGAAGACTGCAGTGCACAGCGATCCTTCGCCTTTTTTTGTTTTTGGATCCATCTTGAGATGTGGGGCTGAAATAAGGACTGCAAAAGATGATCCTGTCTGAGCTAGTGAGTTTCAGTCCAAAACAAAAAAGAAAAAAAGAAAAAATTAAAAAAGAGCAGAGGAAGAATTCCTGAATAAGCTGGAGGGAACAAAACAGAAATGGCTACCTCCAGTCGCACTGGCCCTTTTACCTCCTGCGTCCTCTTTCACAGAGCTCTGTCGCTCTTGGTTTGGGCATCCAGCGAGACACTGCTTCATCCTTGAGTAGTTTAAATCAGTAAAGTTCTTCTTCAATTGTATCATCTGAATTGTGTATCTTTTTTATTGTCTAAACTGGTGGTGTGGACTTAATTTATTTATTTTCTGATAATTTGTTGGCAAGAGAATTTGCTGCTCCTGCATGGTAATGAACAGTGGCTGAGATGATCTTATGAGAAAAAAAAAAAAAAACATTTGTATGCCACAATCCTTAACAGCACCCATGCTGCAACCACCTAGCTAACCCAAGCCCTAGCTAATCCTGGGCCTTGTAACTGCTAGTTATCCCATCTCACTGTCTTATCATTCTTCACAATAGGGACATCAGTGACATTTTTAAAAAATGCATTCTCCTCTGCATCTTTATTTATCTGTAGGCTCAGCATGCCCCCGTGATTCAAATCTCTTTCACATGGTATCACGTATAAGGGTCTATTTTCAGTGTTTTATACTAATTTAGTAAAGGAAAACATTGAATGGCTGCTAATCTTACAGGACAACGAGCATTTTTGTTTACCAGCAAAGAGTTGACATTCTGTTTCTAAACGTTTATGGGTACATATGTACATCACTACAGCACTAAACAGATGGTGCAAGCAAAAGACACAGAACACAGACCACAGCAGACAACTGACACAGGACTAATGTCATGGCCACGCTGCATGTTGAGTAAGGTATAACCTCTTAAATTACTCTTAACTGAATACACCAGAAAGAATAAGCATTGTTTTAAAGAAGCTTTTTGTAGTTACATTACTTTTGATTATTACATAAATCCCAGCTTCATTTAGGTATTTTAAGGTTTCATAATCCTGAATGTCAGACTAGGCTAAAACCTTCATCATTTTTGTGCCTTTTGTAAACTGATGTCCCCATTACTTTTTTTTTTAATTATTATTATTCTTTGTTTTTGGATGTGCAGCCATATATTTATTCCAGAAAGGTCTGTGAGTTTAGAGTGTAATTAAAACAGTGTTGCACTACTTGCATAAGGAAGACATTTCAATTAGTTCTCAGAGTTCAGATTAGCTTTAGGCAAAATATGATTCATTTTATGAACACTCTTTACTGTTTCTGAGTATGAATCCATAATCTGCATGCTCCTGCTCTTCTCCTGTTGCTCAAAAGTAATCTGTACATATTGATTATTGTAGTAACAATTGTAAGTATAGGCAGGTAATAATACATTTCAGAACAGATCATTGTCTTTTAGCTCCTAACCCAAAACAATCCGGCATTTTCCAACTGGTTGTAATGATCTGTATGGAAATGGCCCGTGGCCTGCTTTTGTGTTTTACCACTCTGATAATCCTGATAGAAACTTGTCTCCCTGATCAACTGCGCTGCAAAGTTTCCTTTCAAGCCAAAATGTGTCAGTGTAGGCGATGACAGTGGGCGGTAGTTGAAGTCTGCCAGTTATGAACGTTTACAGCCTTATACTCAGTATGGCAGTGACTCAGAACATTTTTCTTTTTTTTTTTTTTTTCAAACTATACTTCTGGGTAGTGCTGTTGAAGAAATGGATCAATCATATCAAATAACCAGTTTATTGATCTCTGTATCAGTAATAGACTTGGCGAGACAAGTTATGAGACCTATTTATCCACCAGACATGAAATACATGTAGAAAAAAAAAATAAAATAAAAACAGTACAGCTTTTCTGATGTAGAAAACGAAGAAGAAGAAAAAAACCTTTGCAATGTTAGTGTATATGCTCATGTGGTCAAGTGTTATCTAGTGTTAAAGCTGTAAGATGGCTTAGTTTTGATGTTAGTGCCTGTGTACTCGCTTGTTGGACGTCAACAGTTATGTGAGGTTTCATTTAATCATGAAAAGAGAAAAATAGCAGAATGACAGAACTCTTGTGCCAGTTGCAAGATAAAGGTCATACCAGAATACAGGGGGAAAGTTGTACCAGAATACTAATCATCACAGACATTTTAATAAGTCAAGCTCAACAGACATAACATTATTACCTATTATTTGACTCATATGTGTGGAAACAGGCTGAAGCTGTGAATGAAACATTGTATGATGGCATTCCCCGTTTTTCTAGCCGCCTAAGAGCCTCAGAACTTGAAACCTGTGGACAGTATTCAACATGCCACAGAAATGACCACCACTGTCCTAATACCCTTCATGAATATACAGCTCAGTAATGGCCTCTGAGAACTTGATCTCTTGTCATTTTTATCTTTGGCCTGGAAAAACTGCTCTTTGGGTTTTTATGTTTCTATATCAAATACACGAACTAGAAGAAGCCCCCATCTGTATCATCATCCACTACATGGACATAAAAGGCAAACCTAGATCAGCACATACTCTACAAGATGTTGGATACGTAAGAGCCCAGGAAGGAGAACAGAAACTGAATGAGGGCGTATGATGATCGGCACGTCCCATCAGCTGTATTCAAGTCCAGCTTCATATTCCTGCATGTTTGGATGGTCACAAAAAAGGCTCTTAGTCAGGAAGATAGTCAGGGTGCCAAAAAGCAAATAAGTAATTGTGGCCCAGTTGATACCTGGGTAACAGTCTACTGTATTGTGTATTTTTATATGAATATATGCATATGATGAAAATATATGTATGAGATGTGAATAAAGTTCATTTATCCAAAATGACTATGGCTTGGATTTACATTCTCAGCTATAATGCTAAATTCCTGCATTACTAGTTTCCTAAGCTACATGTTTTGCTATAATCGTGCTTTGCTACAATGCTAATTTAGATGGATTTTGTTAATTTTATTTTAGATTATGCCATGTTGTTGTAACCTTAGAAACAGCCTTATTCCTTATTTATGTCAGTCCATAAATAACTGAATTGCTAAAATATGTGTGTACCTGTTATTAGGGTCTTCTTTGTGACCCCTTAAAAACGGATATGTTTCAGCTGACAAAAGCAGTATCACATTTCTATCTACTTAAGGATATTAAAATGGTCCTTATAACACTGAGCAGGGAAGAAATGTGTGTGTGTGGCTAGGCAGACATTTTGGACATTCTTCAGAGCATTTGAAGGAATCAAAAGCAATCAACTGGCAAAAGCAACAACTTTTCTGTTTCTGACAACATCTTTTTGAACACAGCTACTCATTAATTCATCCCGTAACTGGTAACGTGTGAGAGCAGAAGATGTGAGAACACACTATATTTTCAAGAATTTTAGACAGTTTTATATTCATTCTTCTGAAATTACCCCCAAGCCCACTCCCCAATACTTGGCTGCATTAGCAAGCTCTATAGTTTTTTTTCCTGAGAACAATTTACAATACATGTTGGAACATTTTTCTGAACACATGATTGCATCGACAAGAGCACTGGTGAAGTTGAGTTCTGAAGATGGATGATTGCTTTTGGATAACAAAGGCCACTCCAACTCATCCGCAGATTATGGGATGGAGCTTCTCCATGCCACAAAAAAGCACTTGCAAGAGCTACACAGCCTAGTACTCTAACTTTAAACCCCTTTAGTTCACACTTAGCATTAGGCATTGTGTCTGTGGGCTCACGTACGACTGCACCTGCGTCTCTCATTCTACTGGTTAATGCTTTAAGACTGATGAGCAATATGGTGACTGCCTTGGCCCCTAAGGGTGATAAGAGTATGGAGCCTTGCACCCCTGAATTTGCTTTATTTTTTGGTTTCAGGCCTGTGGTTATGTGCTTTGCCGTACTCATGGTCCCCATGTGTTTTCTTCCAAAGACTCCCTTGCATTTATGTGTTCCAGTCATGCAGTGGGTGGGGTGTTCCTGAGCCTTTGTAACTGCTGTGGTGTGCCAGGTCATAAAAATGCACAAACAATGGAGAACAGGTTATCTTCATCTCTGCTACAATAATAATTATTATAATACCCATAATTGCAGATGAGCACAAACATATGTTTTTTTTTTCCATTGTATGGATCTCCATGGTTGTCACTTGACAGGAACAAAACTGTCCTTTCTGAAACAAGATGCAGATGATAGTCACTGACTACTGTTCATACTTTATTAATGTCCTAACAGTTACACTAAACCAACTGTGAGCTGTACTCAAATAATCCCATTATTACCCTGCCTCATCCATTGTGGGTGACCTTAATTATTAATAGCACTAACCTTATAGTCTTTGAGGTCATATAACAGTGACCATATGTCCTACAGTCTGTCCATTTGTTTGAGCCAAACAGTCACATTAAATGAGTGCACCATTAACCTAACTTAGCATGTAGCGCCTTCCTCACTGTGATACATTTCTCCTCTTTGGGGTCAAAGGGAGTAATCAACATTGGACAGGATCTAAATGCCCTGCACATGTACACTGGGTCTATAAATAGCCCTGCAGGATACTGCTCGCTATAAACATTGGCCCTTGCACTCGCTTCTGGAGACTAATGGGCTTTTATGACATTCCAGCACTGTTGTTCTCGCCCCAGGAGGAGACAAATTGTACAGTTAAGCAGAGAAACAGAAACATAGAAAGTCCTGTGATGTCTAACAAACAAAACATTATCAACAAAACAAACACACATTGGAATTTAGCAGGAAAGTAACAATTTTATTGACATATATTTCGGAGTATTTATACTTGTTTATTCATAATGCCAGTTGCACTTAGAGATCAAGCAAGTAGCAATGGAATAAATAACTAGAACAAGTATTTTTTTTCGAGTATTGTTCCTCAGTGCCACAAGGTATTGGAGTGAATAGTTGTTGTACTGTTGATGATTGATACATTTTTTTTATTAATAAAAAGAAAACCTTCCGTAGAAAAGAAGATTTATTGGTATCTATGCAAGAATATTAAGTTGTTTAAATCATAATATTAAGCCTGAAAATAAAGTTTTTCTATAGTCTTGCCACAGTTTTCTTATGTTATGCTAAGGGTTTAGTAACACTAACAGTGGCCAGAGAGGAAGCTAGTAACCTAGGAAGCTAGTAAGGAATGTGGATTGTTAGAAAAAAGACAAATGTAGAGGTAAAACTGGAGCAAGACTGGAGTAAAATCAACAAACGATTAACAAATTAACTCTTGAAATACGATATAGTGTTTTGGTAATGTGCACCATGATGATTAACTATCCTGCAGCACATCTGTCAATATTTGTAACTGAAAACTGACGCAACCTTATAACCAACATCGACCAAATGTCCATGTCCTCCATAGGTGTCAGAATGTTGATTAAAAGTTTAAACAATTATTGTATGATACATGCCGTTTTAGATGGGAAGCACCTCATAAAATTGGCTTGTAACTCACTTATTCCCGGTCCAGAGTCGTCACAAGACACCATTTACTATGGCATGTGCCCCAGTAAAATGTTGCTGTTCCGCACTAAATTTACGGTGGTATAAGTTTATCCTGGGTAGAACTACCATTGATTTCACGCAAATGCACGACATTTCCCATAATGCCCCAGAGCCTTTCCAACATCTTCAGCTGCTAACGCTTTCAATTAGAGCCAGTTTACTTGTTTTTATTAGTTTGTTTGTTTGCTTTTCTCAAGAAATGAACATTAATAAATATTTATGTTATTAATATTTATGCTCACCAGTCAAGGTAAGCGCTGCTCGTAGATATTGGTAAAACATAATATACCAGGCAAACTATATATGTCCTGCTCTTACAGAATAAACGTAAGCTCATGTAACACCACCCTTACGACGGAGTTTTAGGACCACAATAATTCTGAGAAAAAATCTCGGAATAATTCGCTGCGTGTAATGGAGCAGACACAGTGTAACTGTGGAACGCAACGTGTTGCTTAAGTTATGCTATGGTATAGATTTCAGGAATAAACACTCTTCTCTTCCACATCAGGGCCACAGTGTGATTAGTGTTTAAACCCTGAATCGGTGCACGAACCCAGGGCATGTTTCAAGATACAATTAATGATCACGAAAATGATGGATACAGAGCGAGTAGAACTCCGGCGCCCACGAGGCTCCATCGCGTTACGGCTCGGACTCGTACAAAAAACTAAAGCCTTATGCATGAATTATTTATTAAACGCATTCACAGACATGACGCAGCCCCTGACTGAGATTCATAAAGGCTTTACGTTTTTGTACGAGTCCGAGCCGTAACGCGATGGAGCCTCGTGGGCGCCGGAGTTCTACACTGTTACACTGTGTCTGCTCCATTACACGCAGCGAATTATTCCGAGATTTTTTTCACAGAATTATTCCGAGTTTTTTTCTCGGAATTCTGACGTTAATCACGGAATCTTGTTTTTTTTTTTCAACGCTGTGGCCCTAAAACTCCGTCGTACCACCCTACATAACTTCTGATAAGGATTTTTTTTATTTGATCTCTGCATTTAACCAATACACAGTGAAAGGGATTTGGTTGTTTGTTTACATCCAGAAAGTAGTTTAAGGTGGAATAGTATGTTTGAGGAGAAACTGTTGTTTGTTAGTTCATCTGTTAGTTTTTATTCCGTGTTTTAATTACCTCAGAAACTCGTTTGTAACTCGAGGTGTTTAATTCCATAGCACCTAGAATTTTGTAAACACATTCGACAGGTATCCACAACCAAAGTGGAGAACTAGCAAATGCAGAGGAAACCTCACCTGAATTTTTTAGTGTTTTTGTAATTATTAGAAGCTTTGTTTGTTTAGTTTTTTTATTTTTTATTAAATTTTTTTCTTTCAATTGTGAACGTTACCCTAGAGGTGGCGCCAGTCCTTCGCAGAGTGACACACACATACAAATCCACTCACACCCATGGACACATTTTGAGTCGTCAATCCACCTACCAACGTGTGTTTTTGGACCATTGGAGAAAACCCGAGCACCCGGAGGAAACACACGGGGAGAACACACCAAACTCCTCACAGACAGTCACCCTGAGGGGTGAGGGAAACTACTTTGGGCTGTTTTGTTTTGTTTTGTTTTTCCTCTTATTTTTGTGTTCTTTTTTCTATTGTTTGTGATCGCTGTACCTTCTTGTGCAAAATTAAAAAATAATAATAATTTTTAAAAACAACCACACCATTATTACATTTTGATCTTATTTACAAAATGTTATATACTGGATAAGCATAAACAAACAAACACACACACACACACACAAGCAGTACAGCTAATTTATCTCTTGGGAAAAAAAGGCATTTATCCTTATTTTATATATGCTAATATGCATAATTGTCTGCTGCCAGACTACATTAACCTTAATCACCTTTTCAGGTGTTGAACATTGGATTTTAGCGTGTGGGAAAATATAAATGGAACTTTTACTTGCATAACTGTCTATGTCTCAGACCCCTTGACACTGCTTTCTCTCTCTCTGGCTCTCTCATCATCAGCCGGAGTGCTGTGTGAGTGTCTGTGTGGGCAGGCTGAGAGCCCAGGCAGATGAGACTAAAAGCTCGTCCTCTGAATGCCTGCCTCTCTTGTGACAGTGCATACATTAACAAAAAAGGGCATTATCCCTCACTTTTGAATGTGTGACAAAGGTCTTTATAAATTTAAACTGTGTATTTTTTTTTCCACTGCAGTGGGAATGGGCACAGGACCTTAGTCACAGGTCATGTGGTTTAAGGTTACTAATAGCTCCCACCAATAGCCTTGTGATGCCTTGTGTTGCGTACTTTTTTTTTTTGCCCTTTTTACAAAGCCCTGCCCCGTAGTGACAGAGAAAGCCCTCGCCCCCAGGTGGAGAGCGGAGGCGGACAAGCCCGTTCCCTGGAGGCCGTAACTGGAGGCTTATCAGGGCCCGGCGCTGTTCTCTAATACTCCTGTGAAAGGCCTCCTCCAGCACCTCCCAATAGCCACTTCTTTCTGGACAGGAGGCTGAAATGGAGAACGCCATGGTCCCTTCAGCAGCCTACGCAGAAAAGGTGGTGTTGGGGTGGAGGGGGTGGGGTCTCAGGAGCCGGTAGTTTTTCCAAAGCAATGGATGAAGAGAGAGATAATGAAATGTCCCATTTGCAGTAAAAACATAAAAATAAAACTACAAATTTAAACAAGATAAAAATATGTTACCATATTAAATGATATTATATTCAAACAAAGTATTTAATAATCTTTATTACAACACACATCACCCAGCAGAACAAGTCAAATCATAATGTACTTTTATACTGTTCAATTGTAATTTGAAACCTGTTATGCTCTTAGCATTAAATAACAAGGAAGCAAACAAATTTTATAACCTTTCAAAGAAAGAGGGACTGTGTAAGGCTGAGGAGAGAAGAGAGGGATGCTGTGTAGGCGTGTGAGAGTGAAAGGGTCAAATGAGTCAGAGATGGAGGGAGAAAAGGCACTGCACCTCTTCTGGGGTCCCAGAGCTAAGGATGATCTGCCCAGCGGGGGCGCAGCGGGGACACGCCCGACACCCGAGCGGTGCTGAGAGGCACTGCATAAAGACAACATAGTTAACTCTAGTTCCCTGCCATTCAGATTTAAATAGGATCTCTCATCACTGGCCCATTTGGGATGAGTAACACACCATTATTTCTCAGTACTAAGCCAAAAAATGCAAACAAAATAGATGGCATACTTTCATGTTGATAGGAATAATTGCTCAGGTCTTCCACGTATCACAGGACATAATTTCCTTAAAGTTGTTTAAGAAATACTGGCCATTGTTATTTAACTGTTCAGTGCCATTCACAGTTTTTATCTTAAAGAATTGAAAGGACACATTTATCTCTGAATGTGATTAGACTTGTGCAGGATCTGCCAACTTGGAGTACGTTTAATCAAGGGAGGGTTTGGTGCTATGGTCAAATTGAAGCCTTTATTTAAACACAACAGAAAGAAATGTCTCATTTACATATTACAGTGTTCCATCAAGGGCGGCACGGTGGCGCAGCAGGTAGGTGTCGCAGACACATAGCTCTAACGGCCTGGAGGTTGTGGGTTCGGTTCCCGCTCCAGGTGACTGTCTGTGAGGAGTTGGTGTGTTCTCCACGTGTCCGCGTGGGTTTCCTCCGGGTGCTCCAGTTTCCTCCCACAGTCCACAGTTGCCCTGTGAAGGACTGGCGCCCCCTCCAGGGTGTATTCCCGCCTTGTGCCCAGTGATTCCAGGTAGGCTCTGGACCCACCGTGACCCTGAACTGGATAAGGGTTACAGATAATGAATGAATGTATGAAGTGTTCCATCAAAAGAGAATGATTTTATCGGGATCTAAATTGATAGCATCACTGTGAACCTGTAGGTAGAGAAAACTAATATTATTTTCAAATCCATCTTCTAGCACTCCATCAGTCATGAAATGAATATGCTCAGCTAGCTCATATTTATATTATGTTGGTACTTGGAAACATATCATGTATCCATGACAGCATGTGCATTACATCACAACTTTAAAATAAAAGAGCTGTGAAATTATAGCCATGTATTAAACAGAGCAACCAGTGATACAAAATCTCTATGCAGTGTTGTGCTGCAGCCAGAGAACACCAAATCAGGAAATGCATTAAACAGAAAATTATTAAAAACAAAAAAGTCTCCTAAGCATAAAACCAGTAACAATATTGGGTCAGAATATAATTTGTGTAAAAAATCCTTCACAAAAACACAGACATTACACAATTTACACAGAATGTCAACATTCTACTTATACTTCCAATGTGAGAAGATAACTTACCACTCAACAGGGTCTGAAAGGATGTGCATCTGGCAAGACATAATTACTGAAAATGAATTAGATTATTCTCATTTATAATGGTATTACTTGAACTTTAAAATAGACAGAAAATTCCAGGGACTCTAAAGATTGTATATTGTAGGAAAATTGCACATCACTGGAAAAGAAATTGCAGCAGTCTCAAGGGAAAGGGTGGACATGTTTAAGTACGTGAAAGAGTGGTCTTTAACCGTTTATAACTTTTACTTCTTTAAGCATTAACAGAGAACAAATACTTTTTGGGTGTGTTTTTTATGAAATGCTCTTCATAATGTTTGATGTTAAAACATAATCTGTGTAGAAGCATCAATATTTGGACAGCAAACACTGAAAATAAAATTCAGCACTATATGATAGAAGAAACAATATTATTATAGTAAAAAGTGCCTTTGGAGGAGAAATAAAGCAGCTATATCTTAAGTAACACCCATCACATGGGAATTTACATAAACAGCATATTTGTGTAAGCATGTTTGCTCAGGTTTTAAGAATCATGCCAACTTCTCACTGGGTGGTACACATTGGATATCTGTCACTATATCATAATTCTCAGGCTTTCTGAGGCAACATGAATATTCAATTAGCCCCTTGTTCTCTTGGCAGCTACTTGTACTATCTGTGACGGTTTGATATTAGATCTTTCAAGTCTAGTCATGTCAGTCAAAGAGTGGTTCAAGTGTGACGGCATGAAATAAAAGGCATAATGGTTGGTCTTTTTTGTGGCAGAGTTTTGGTGTGGCTCAGATAACTCCCTCATGCTTTTAAAGCACTTGTTAAGCCATCTGTTGTTCCCATCAATTATCGACACGCATGTTCTCAAGAGTTTTTCAAAAGAATGTCATGTCTGAACTAGATTATCAGAATATTATATGCAGAATTATATGCAAAATCTAATAAATAATAATAATAAAAATAACAAACTAAAAATAAATAAATAAATAAAACTTAATTGTTCTTTGAAAACATCATCTAAATAAGATCTTACTGAATTGTACTTTTGAAAATTAATGCTGTTTCACCAAACATGTTCTTTCTCAAATTATTTTGGAAATATTAAAGGGACCAGCATCCTCATTGATCACAAACTCTTACGAATGATTCAGATCATTTCCAGTATGTGACATCTCCTTCTAGGAAATCACCACCCTTGTTATAAATCATTAACATGTGACATCAGTTATTAATTAGTTTTAGGTACATATGTTTCTCAATAGCTCCGGTGTCCTCCCATAGTCCAAAAACACACATTGGTTGGTGGATTGACGACTTAAAAAGTGTGCATGGGTGTGAGTGAATTTGTATGTGTGTCATCCTGTGAAGGACTGGTGCACCATCCAGGGTGTGTTCCCGCCTTGCGCCCTGAACTGGAACTGGATAAGCACTTGCAAACAATGAATAAATGAATTTTTCTCAATAGATATTTGTGGTGCTTCAGTTTTATGAACAGTTTGAATCTAAGAAGAGAAATGTGAAAGTAGTTAAGCTCATTAAATAATTCATTTAACAGTAATAAACGATAGGAGCAGCAGCTATGTTTATTGTTAATATTATATACTGGTTAACCATGTGAAACTGGGATAGTGCATTATTTCTAAACAAGTGTATACTTTGGATGGGCAGCACGGTGGTGCAGCAGGTAGTGTTGCAGTCCATAGGAGTGAATGCATGTGAGTGTGTGAGTGAATTTGTGCTGCCCTGTGAAGGACTGGCGCCCCCACCAGGGTGTATTCGTGCCTTGCGCCCTAATGGTTCCAGGTGGGCTCCCGACCCACCACGACCCTGAACTGGATAAGCGGTTACAGATAATGAATGAATGAATGAATAAATGTATGCTTTGGGCCCATGCCAAACAGGCAAAACGAGGTGGTCTATGGATGTATTATTTAAGTGAGGGCATCAAAAGGATGATAAATAGAGCAAAAGACTGAAGGTGAAATGTTTAATTAAAAACCTACTGGACTCTCTTAAAATGGGCCCCTCAAAGTTTATCCAAACACAGAATGTGTCCCAGACTGTCCAGATGAAGAATAACTAGTATTAAGAGTGGAGCATTTATCTACGGTGTGAGAACAGAATAGAGTTCATTTTGTCCAATGAGAGAAAGTGAAATGAGCAGAGATTACAGCAGTAGGAGATAAAGGTTTGTGGAACCAGGATTTTGCCACAATATCTATGTGTGGTTTCACGTCATGGAAGAACATTCCTCTTAAAAGCTTTGGTGTATGTAGATTCCATTCAGGGGCCCAACCTTGGCACCCATCATCCTGTTTCTTTATCTGTTCGCCTGAAGAATCCTGTAGTTTATCTTAAGGGTGTGGCTAAAACACTGGCTGTTTTCCAAGACTCTAGAGGCTAGAGGCCATGACTGGAAGAGTGGAAACATTTTTAAAAGATCCTGAATTACATGCACACGCACCCAAAGCACTAATTTACATTCAGCAGGACCTTGTGAGGGGAACAGGAATAAGTACTAACTAATGGTTTTATCTGTACACTGAAGGCCTTCCTGTGATGCCTAGTAGGGGCGGATGAGATGACAGTATTATAATTACACACTGCTTTAATGTGCAATATTGGCACCGGTGTGCTGTTGTTGTAGATCAGCCCTGCACTTCCAATTTGCCACAATATAGTGGACTCTACTGTGACTGGAATTGAGGTTAAATTGTCATTTCATTATGAATATTGTTATTTTTATGCTTACAAAACAGCAATAACAGTCTATTTGGAGTTTGTAAGTGCAGATATCATTATCCAGAAAGAAACCTAAAAAAATTATATACATATATTATATTTTATTTAATTTCACCATGCTTGTTGATTGTCAAACAAACTCATTTTGTTGCAGTCTCGTGACATTACATTTCATTTTCTTGGCACAAAATATGCATTACATTTTTAGTTTTTTGAGGTTGAAACAAAGCTGCTCCAGTAGTGCCACATTTAAAAACAATACTCTCTGTATTATAATACTGTACTACTAAAACCGAAAGATGAAATTACATTTTTGACACACTGCAAAAAAAAATCTAGTTAAAGAGGACTAATTCTGATCTCATTATAATGAAACATGCCATTAGTCAGTATTTTTAACTACTGGATCATACATATGTTTAGAAACATATGTGACATACTGAAGTCATTTGTCCCCGTGACAGTAAATATCACGTTACCTTTCCGTCATGTCCAGATTCACTTTTCCTGCTCTGAAAACCTCAGCTACTCTTAACCTATTAAGGTTAACTAGGCGTCTTTCAAACTTCATGAGCACAGGGAGCTATTATTTTAGCTCAGCCAAGTTCTCACAGGCTGCTCGATGGTTGGTGGTATTGGAGACAACTATGTTTTACCCTACTTCAAATCACCCGTCCCACATACTGTGATCTGAAACGGATATACAACATACACAACAGTTTGTCTCAAACGGCAGCTCCAATTTGCTTATTTTATTCTCCTTTTAGATGTTCTTTTTTTTTATGAATACTGGACATATCAAATTCTATTTTGATTTGGGCTCTCCACATGGAACTGGCTTAAACCTATACAATAGTGTAAACAATACTTATAGAAGGGAATAACCTTTATATCTTCTCATTTCCGCATGTGTATGTCTTGTGGAATGTGGATGTTTTTCTTGGGTTTGCACGTATCATCCTTACATTCTAATGTAACAACAGAGTGGGTGGGTTGTTAAAGCAATTCATGCAACAATGCATTTTATGACTAGTTGGAATCCATCCTGTGAGTATACTGTGCAAATTAGTGGTTTGTCAGAACATCATGACGTGATATTGTCATGAAAATATGGGATGATTTGCATCAGGAACAACAGGTGCTAAATAAAGTATGCCATCTACAGTGACTGCATAGGTTGAACAGAATCTACACCCCGTTCCATCACCATCCTGCCTCCCACTGCTCAGGTTGTCAGAAAATTGTTCAACACGATTAAAGTGATTATTTTATTCAATATATGATATTTTGGCTTCAAAGATTGTGAGAATACCAAACCCTGAATAAATGCTATAAATTAAATTCTGAGCTGAACGTATCATTGCACCTGTGGATAAATAATCTACTTGTGAATTTACAGCATCCATAGCTCTTTTTGGCATTTAATTTATTTTAAGGAATACACGTCTCCACCTTTTGCTCAAAGGCAAAATCTTGAAATACACCGCAAAATCATTACATGTAAGCGGCAAGATAATTAACGGAGCCCTTATCTCCAAATCTTGAAGACATGATTAAGCTTCTGAATTTTTCATTGCATACCAGAATCCTGAGCTGCATGTGGAACAGATGTATTCATAAATCATATAGAAATGAAATATATAATATGAGATACTCAGTGCCAGGTTCTCAAGGCTGCTCGAGCTGTAACTTGTTAGAGATGTTTATTGCCAGTACGTCAGTCAGGGTATCCCCATACTTCACATATCAGTTCAAGAAAAGGAATATTTTTGTTCATTATAATTAAGAAGTTTCTTTATCTTTAGATTAAATTAGATTAGATTAGATTCAACTTTATTATAAGTACAAGTGCAGTAAGTGCAGAATGTACAAAATATAGGTATGGACAAATATACATGTGAATATATTATAGAGGTATTATAAATATAATATATAGTTTGGAAAGAAAATACCATAAACATGATATACAGATGACTAATTTACAGGTTGGGTTACAATGAAAGGGTTAGATATGTTTATATTAAGTGAATATGCAAAATATGCCAAACCCATTAAATATAATATACAATTATGTACAATGTAATAATAATAATAGAAAAAGTAGTGCAGTCAAACACTGACAATGGTCAGTTACTTTAGCGGAGTGGAATGTGCCCCCAACATTTCCCTGAATACAGCCTAACACATTTCTTTAGGGGAATTTGTATACTATCTACAACAATCAGGATAGGTGTGAAAACATTATAAGGAATATAATAAACTGTACAAATATAAAAACAATCAACTGTTGGAAAGTTAGGTAACTTTGAGGAAGAATCTCTCAATGTGTCTCTCCTTTGTATTTTCTTTCTTAATCGAATGACTAGGACAAATGATACATATGGGAAGCCTATGAAATATTGATAAACTTAACTCTGAAATTTGTACTAGCTCATGACATTCCTCTCAATTTTTTGAGTAAACTGATCATACAAGTGAAACTCATGCACAGAGAGTTCTCTAGGGTTTTCTGGGAGTGACTATTATGTTGATATTATACTTAATGGACCAAACACAGCAAGGCTACTAGAGGACATGCCCACTAACCAAAAAGATCTAGCCGACAGCGTCCTGTGTCCACTGATGAAGGACTAGAGAACGACCAACACAAACTGTGTAGCAACAGATGAATTACTGTCTCTGACCTTACATTTGCAAGGTGGATCAACAAGGTAGGAGTGTCTAACAGAGTGGACAGTGTGTGGATGCTGAGTTTAAAAATTCGAGCAGCACTGCTGTGTCTGATCCACTCGTACCAGCACAACACACACTAACAACCACCACGTCAGTGTCAGTACTGAGAATTATCCACCACCCAAATTATAACTACTCTGTGGAGTCAGGGTGAAATGGAGATAAGAAACTAAGCAAAGAAACAGATGGACTACAGTCTGTAATTGTAGAACTACAAAGTGCCCCTGTGTGGTCAGTGGAGCTGATCAAAGACATAATGAATTAGTATACGAGGTAGTTTTTCCTAATGCAGTGATCATTCCATGTAAATAACTGTAACATTATACGGTATAAAACATCTGAAAAGTGATTCTCGATTTTGAGAGACAGTCTGTATGTATGTGACTTGTGAAAATTAAACAAGAAAAATGCCTGGAGCTGCTCTGGGTGGATCAAAGAAGAGTATGACAGGGAGAGAGTGGCAGAAACAGAGAGATGCAAATATTTCTGGGATATATTTGGCACAAACAAGATCATTCCTCATTATTGTTACCAACTTAATTTAGAAAAGAAAATACGCCCATGTGGCACGCAGCACTGCAGACTGCCAAAAATTTGTGTAAAATGGTTGTTAAATATTATATTTATATAGTATATTGTTTTCAGTATAGTGAATGGTAAACAAATCTACTGTAATATTAAAACAACTGACAGGTGAAGTGAACAACATTGATGATCTCATTATAATGTTACTTTTTAATGGAATATATTATGAAACAGGAGAAAATTCAGTTTTGAAGTTGATGTGTTGGAGCAGGAAATATCGGACTGTGTAAGAATCCGACTTTGGCAAACGCCAAATTGTCGTGCTCCTTGACAGGTGCCTTAGAACAAGATAAACAATGGTGTTCACCTTTTAATCTTGTGGCTGATCAGTGTATGAGCACTTGCATGTTGGTACTGCATACCACCTCTGCTATCTGGTAGTTACATAAGCAGATATTGATGTAGAAAGTAATCTCATCAAAGGCATCATCAGAAATTTCTAAACTCCAGATTATCGCATTGTTCTGTATCTCTGCTGACTGAAACGGAACTGTTCTCACTAGATAATGTTTTTGGCCTTTAGATTGCTTGCTTTTCTGACTTCAACACTTAGCATGTAGGGTGCAGTTTATCTTTCTGCAGTAAAGTGAGAAGTGTCTGCTTAATTTACAGCAAGGCAAACAGGCTTGCTGCATAAAGGACAGGCATGCACTGACTGGCCACTTCACTTCTGCACAAGAAAAAGAGCAGAAAGCTTATATAGGTTTATATACCCCTAAAGAAGTGTGCGGATGAGAGGATAATAAGTCTTCCTGAACGGAGCAGAGAGAGCTAGAGCTCATTAAATACAAGTCACTTACTCAAGTTTCTCTGCATTTCTGCTTTGAACACAGATCATAAATAAACAACAGACACGCAAGGACAGTGAACTCCCACCAGGACAGTCTTGGCAAGAAGATGCACAGATCCTTCTTAGTCCCAGTTTTAAAAAGCAAACAGCTGCTCTAAAGCCAAAACAAGACCTCACTGAAGGTCTGTTATCTGATATTATCTGATAAAGCTTATCCAGTAGTCCTCAAATAAATAGCAGGATAATGATTAGCTACTTAATAGAAACATTATAATCTAATAGAAAGACGTTTACATGTCATCCTTTTCCAATATTGACCATATTAAAACTAAGACAGGTGGTGGTAGGACCCATGACATAATTTCATCTACATAAATGAAATATTGAAAGATTAGTTTATGTTCTTCACATTTCACTTACAGTTTAATTATGGGGCTTACAAACCATTTCAATCTGTATTACCTACCTGTTACTTGCAGCTCAAAAATAGAATTGCACGTAATAAACTTAGTCCTGAGATGGGTGTACCAAGATCAACGCCGGATCCAAGGTCCACTGGCGATCTATAGCAATTTTTATTTAAATAACCTAGTTGTTATATGGTAGTAAATTTATTTATGCATCATTGTTAAACTGACATACCAGGACGTTTGCTGGTAATTATAGGTTCTATTTTAAATAATATGCTCACAGTGTGTGTAGGAAATAGTGAATGTACTTGCTGACAGTCCTCCCAGTGTTGCACAATAAAGCGTATCTAAATGCAAGAGGGTGGAACATTAACAAATACCTTCTCTCTAGACCTTTTGGTGCCAGCTTGTCTGCTGAACAAAATCACATAAAGGTTAAGTCAAGAGCACGTCATTTGTGGAAAGCCAACTAATGTATTTTTGACCAGCAGTCAAATGCGAACAGTTTTACTCAAATGTGCATCCAATGCACCCTAGAGGTATTTCTATACGTTATAAACAAAATATCAAATTAGCAAACAGTAGCAATGATAGGGGTCCAAACACCATTAGCCACTTGGACTAAGACATGTAACATTAAAGAAAATTAAATGTAAAAATAGAATCATGAACAAAAAAAATTAAAAGCAAAACAAATATAGGTTCTATTATTCAAATTTGTTGTTACATTTTGCAATCAATTTAGATTTTCTTGCATTCCATATAAGCCATGGCCAGTTGTAACTAGGCCGTTATCGGACTGGCTGTGCCATAAAATACATGCAATATGTTGCCTAAAAATGTATATGGGTCATTTTAATTTGCTGACTCATAAACAAACTACAAAACCCTTTTCCAGAAGAAATGTTTTTGTTTTTTTTTTTGTAAAGGACTGAGCAAACGCTGAGCCATTGCTGGATGCTCCTGCCCATATTCCAGTTTTTTTGGAGTTCGCTGTAGGTGTCAAATTAGACATTTGTTTTTATTTACAAAATACAATTAAGTTGGTCAGTGACTGCACTGGATCTCTCAGTTAAATGAAGCTTGAGTAAAATAAACAAATTCCAAACAGTAGCCTATTACTTCAAAAGGCCATACATTTCACTTGTTTCTAACAAATGTGCCACTAAATATATTGCAAAATAAATTGCAAGCCAAGGCAAGAGAAATGTTGGCTTTGTAACACTGACCAAAACCTAAATTAATTTTGGTACCACAATAGCATCAGTGAAATTTAATCTTGCAATTATGCAAGGTGCTTATGCCACTAATAAATTAATTTCTTTTCTGAAATCTCGTGATGAATAGAACCTCACAAGATAGTTAGCATCGTACTGTTCATTAGTTATCATCCTGTCATTCTGTACGCTTTTCAGAGAGTTCCATTACATAGATATTCCCTAGAGCCAGTGGTACAATATCTTATTTGTTCTCAAAATATTCTCTGTTTGCTATGGAATGAAAGATCACAAGGTGCACCGCTTTGCTTAGGGTAAAAGGTCAAGTAACTATTAACCTCCTATGTGACCCAAGACATAAGATAGGCCACAAACGGCTGTTTTGGGGATCTTTGACATTCAGCATGGTTTGACATTCAGAAGTTTATATATTACAGTCAATCAATATAAGGCACAGTATACATTGACTAATTTGAACACTTATGATTATCGCACAGCAATGTTGGACTGCAGAAAGTTTGAACCATGCTCAATACGCAGAGATACTACATGACAGATCTGAGGGAAAATGACTCATTAATGGAGCAACAGGCCCATTTTAAATGCTCAGAAGGATGAGACTCCATAGCTCAAGCTCAAAGTGAAAATTGCTTACTTAGAAAACCTTTGCTCATAAAAACTCTCCCATCCCCCACTTCCCCAAATAAACTCCAGTCCTCCTCACCTCTCCTCTGCTTTCAGCACTCCTGCTTTACTTACACAACCTTTTCATCTGTTTTCAGGAGATAAATCACTGTTCGAACTTGTGGATCCCTCTGTGCCCCAGGCAAAGGAACTCCCTTTGATTTCCTATCACCTACATGTCTGCAGGACCATGGGACTTTTTATGATCAAGGTTGAGGCTGGCTCTTCAACTCTGACTTTTTTCCCGACTGCTGACCTCACATTTTCCTAGAGGTTACTGACTCCTGTTTTAGCCGTTTACTGCTGCATGTGCAGTTTTCACCATTCTGCCTCCAAATGAAGAGGCACTGAGACTTTTTGTTGCTCTATAATAAATTGCTCGGCTATACGCCAGAACATCCAGCTTCACATAAAACATGAGCTTTCCGAGGGAATGAATAATACACATTTACAGCATCTTGAATTCACTGTAAAGTTGTTCACTGTACTCTTTTGGCTTATATAAAAAAATAAAAAATAAATAAAAAACAACTCATTTTTCTCACATATTCCATCTTAGAGAAATGGATTCTCTCAAAAAACAGACATAAGCAAGCCAGAGACAATGAAGTCAAGGGACTGTGTCCACAGAAAACATGTTTTTCAGCACTTAACTTTTTTCAGTTGTTTTCAATTACGACAGAAGGCAACCGCCTCTCCCAAACCAACATACCACCATTTCTTCTTTGAACTTTTTGTGGAAGTTAAATGAACTTCTGTGAATATGTTCTTTTTCCAAATGAGAAGTTATTACCAAGTGTTGTGTCATATTGATCATTTGATATACATATTCTTGATAGTATTTAATAGACTTGATTAATTTTAACCCTAACCCTAACTGTTGACGTATACAGTACAGTACTGGCATCTTTATAATTAATTATAATTAAAAATATTTTTTTTTCTTAATAAGCCTGTTTCTTTTGTGAAATTATATATAATTACAATAAATACAAAAACATAAAATTAACATTTTCCCCCAAAAAGTGAGTTTCCAGATATTTATGTTGATCGTATGGATTTGTTAAATCAACAGCATGCTTGATTTGAATTCACCAAGCCAGTGTATTCTTAAGAGAATTATCTTGCCTACACTGTCTCAACAGAATGGTGCCAACTGGCGAAAGTAAGACCTCAGCATGGTGGAACTGTCCCTTTTAACATTGGTGCCCACTTGGGGAAGAAATGAGAAATGAAAATTATCCTACTTATAATATTCAAAAATAATGATTCTCCCATAAATGCACTTTATTACTGGCCCTTCCCACACAACAGGACTTCAGTTAGGTTTTTATCTTATAGGATGAAAAAAGCAGACCACAATAAATTCCCTGAGTCCTGAACTCATGTAGGCCATACACTTGGAGGCAATTCCTTAGAGTAAACACATACAAAACATGCATTAACCTTTAAAAAAACACTTCAGAGACACAGTTTGATGGTAAGATTCTCATGATATGTCTAATCGGACATAACCATAAACTTTCTACATCATTGGTCTTGGTAATGACACAGTGAGATATAGCTGATAGGTTGAAAATCAGACACCAGTTGGGTCAAATGCAGGCAGGAATGTGCAAAACCCAGAGTTTTCATGTACTGAGTCCTAATGAGCCCTGTCCAATGTGTGTTCCTGCTTTGTGCCCAATAAATCCAGGGTAGGCTCAGGACCCACCACAACACTGATCTTGATGAAGTAGTTACAGAAAATGAATGAATCAATGAATGAGTTTTAATGTGTTTTTTGCACATACTCATATATTCAGATTTTATATATGTAGGATCCAATAGGGCTGGCATGATGTTTCCCAAAAGCGTGCTGTTTTTGTTCCATGATTTGAGGCTGGGTGACCACCACTGAATCTGATTGACTCAGCTTAATAATATTTATTGTTCCAGCTTGCTCACAACTCACTAAGTTAGATCAGAAACAGCTGCAGATTATTTCAATGAGATTTTAAGTGCAGTCTTGTGCCTCCTTTTTTTTTTTAACAGCTCGATACGTTTCTAATGAACTGGTCTAGGTGTGTTGGGGAATCATTGAAACTATGTAGGCCAGGCCAGCAGCTCTAGGTACAGGTTGACTGGAGCATAATGCTGTATGTGATTTATGATGTAGTCCTACCAGCCTGGCCAGCAACATGGAGCCTGTAATGCATACCCTGTAATCTATCTGTTTGAGTATTTAGCCGACAAATGAGCACCTTTGAAGTATATCTACAGCAATTTTCTTGCACTTGCTGTGTGGAAATTTGCTATGAAGTAAGACAATGACCAAACCACAACAAAGCTGTGTGAACTATTTTAGTTTTGTTTGTTTCAGTACTGCAACACATGCACTGTACTTGATATAGAAAACATTAAAAAAAAATTTAAAACAGACAAATATCTAAAATATGCTTAACAGAAATTCTAAGAGGGAATTAGAAAAGTCAGTAATGGGTCAAGCATTCCACAAGCTGATGGTGCTATTTCTACACAGCCATCAGAGAGCCTGTCATCACCATGTCCATCACAGTGTGGGGCAGGGCAGCTCATCCACCAAGCAGACATTCACAGACTACAGCGCATCATCATGTCTGCAGAGAAAACCAATGGTAACCCACACTGCTGGATCTTCCAGAATCAGGAAGCATGCCAAGAAAATCTCCACTGATCCATTACACCCTGGCCACCACCTGTTCCAGCGTCTTCCCTCAAGCTGGCTCTTTAGCCAAATTGGGATCAGGACAACCTGACTTGAAGCTAGAGAAAAGCTTCTTCCATTATGCCAGCACACCCCTGAACATATTACAATAATACAAATGCACATAATAATCAATCTTCTGGACTTTTGTTTGGTATATAGAATCACACACAACACTCCACCTTCTGTATTTAACATATCAGTTCGCTCATTATGCATCTGCATTATTTTCCCCACATTTTTAACTGTTGCACTGAGCACGTACAACTCTGTGCCATGTACGGTTTACAGTTATGACTGTGTGTGGGGGTAGGAAATTGTGTTGTTGTTTTTTTTTTCCACTGCAGTGAAAAGTCAGTTGATGTGCAATGTGATGCTATTGGAACAAAAACCAGATTCCTTGGAAAAGAGCATACATGGCAAATAGATCTGAATTCTGATAGTAATTCTGATACTGAAACACACTGTGCCTCGGCCAGTGTGATACAATAAAAAAAAATCTTAATGGGTGGGAAACCTGCAGCCCTCAGACTACATGCAGCCCTCCACTTGCCAGATGTTTCCTATATTTTTATTGGTTACATGTTTCAGCAACAAACATGGTTTTAGTTTCATCCAATAGCTGGTTTCAGGTGTTAATGTTCTCTGACTTGCAAATTGGTTAAATGAAGGGACGTTAATGGCAGCTGTCATGTCTTCTAAGAGACATGGAAAATTTATTTATTGTTGGTTGGAGTGAAAGGAAAAGCCAGTGTGTTTCATTCATGGAGAAGTCCTCACTGTTCTCAAGAAAAGTGATATTGAAATTGTGTTGTTATTATATTCATACGCCCATATTTATTTTACAGTTCATAATGAAAGTTTGCAAAATTTTATCTTTCATTCTGGAGAAGAGAATGTAAAATACTGTGGCATCAGCAGAGGTTTTGTTCGTTTGAACTAGTGAGAACATCCATACTTGCATAAGCTCCTCCCTCCTGTCAAAGTTGCAACTTTATCACCTTAAATAATCCAAGTAAATCCATATTTGACTACAGTAGGATACTAACATGTGTTTTCCTAGCCTTGCTGAGCCTTTCTGTTAGCTTTGTTCAGTATTGCGTGTTTGAAAGTTAAGTTACCATCAGTGTGTATCGTGTGGCTGGCACATATCACTTCTTTGGGCTCTCCTTAAAGTGAATATTTGGTTGTATGTCATTCTTTTAAGAGCAATAAAGGGCATTTTCAGTCAATATGGAAGAGTTCCAGTTCTTATCTACACCGTTACAATACTTTTAAGGAACACAACTGGACTTTAAATCCACCTTTGTACCTACTAAATGTATGGTTACAATTTTTGTACCTTCAGTGACAATAATGTATGTGTACAGTACCGTTTTTCTGAGAGTGTTTCTTCCATCTTAATCAAAATGTTCTGGCTTTAATATTTAGGCATACCGTATACGTATGACTACATCGTTCAAAGGCCGACACATGCAGCTACTTCTCCTCAGTGGGATTCTGCAGCTGCATCTGTAGAGTCACAATGTGTTATAAATAAGAAGCAGACTCCACACATGCTGACCCTCAGGCCCACAGATTAACAGTGCACAAATAATTGTGGCAAAACGGATGCCAGTGAATACTTACTGCATAACTGCTGGGGGAAAGTCTGCACATCAAAACAATAATTGAAATTGTATTGAGATGAATTAGTTGAATCAAAACATCACCCAGTCTTGCAAGCATTTTGTAATCTATCACTGTGGTACTGAATGTGTGTTTACACCATTGTGAAATTGAACATGTGAGTGTGAATGGTGGTCAGGCTAAAAGAATTCTTCATCCAAAAGCTACAATAAATAAATGAAAGGGCAGTTGCTATGACCTTGTGTGTGCCCTTTGTTCGTCTTTGTGAGGTGAAGTAGATTTTAAAGATGATGTAAAGTCTAAATTGTTATATAAAGTTCTTCGTAGACCCTCTCTTTTTTTAACACACTGATTGTACCATTCAGTTTTTATTATGACCATAGGGGGTTCCTCATTGAGTCAGAACACCAACAGGAAATTCGTCATCTCCTGACAAAGTCAAAATGAACGTGCACAAATGGTTAAAGGGGATTAAACCATTAGTTAATGCAATAACTTTTTTTTCCCACTTGAAGAGAGATCTAAGCAAGAGCTGTCTACTCAGTATGACCCCCTTCCCAAGTCCAGTATGTGAAAACCATTCCCAGATTCTCATGCAAATGAACTCCTCATGAGGAATTCTGAGTTGTGCGTGGTACGGGACACAGATGGTAACCATTTAACCTCATACAGCCTGCCACCTTTTTCCAGCACGGACTATTCCAAGCCTGTAAGCTTTTTAAAAAAGACAGTTCATCTTGACGTGTCCATTTAATGTGTTAAATTTTATTTCTGATCTCAGAGTTACTGAAACCTCAAGGGTATCTGAGGTCTGTGCATTCAAAGGCATCTGTGGGAATTTGAGTGTATTCATTGTTCACACACATTGATAGAGACTGCTAGTAAAGCATTTTGGGCATCATATCCCACTTAACTTGTTAAAGCTGCCATAAATCTCCTGCTCACACTTCAAGTACCTTAATGTCCAATGGTGAAATGACTTCAGGAATGAATCAGTTGGAGCATAACTATTTTTGCCTTGGCCTTGTCTTTGAGAGTAGGGCTATAAATATATATACAGGGGTGAAATAGTATTAAACATGTCCCCAATTTTCTAAATACATATATTTCTTAAGGCGCAATTAACATGAAATTCTCACCAGATGTTGGTAACAACCATCCAAAGAAATCAAACTATAGGTGTCCACAAATTAGGTTATGTGTAGAAATGAGAAATGACACAGGGTATTGAACACATGAGGAAAAAGGGATACAAAAAGCCATGGAAATTCATGACACGAGCTGAAATCTATCATTAACTAGAAAGCAATCCTGCCACTTAATAATTTATTTAATTAATATCAGCTGGTTCAACTGATGGCCTAAAAAATGGTGTCTCATTATCAAGGTGCCACACAAGAGAAATCTCATGATGGGTAAAACCAGTGAGCTCTCGTAAGACCTTCGCCGCCTTATTGTTTCAAAACATGCTTACATTTGTTACAGAAGAATTTCTAAACTACTTTAGGTTCCAGTGAGCCCTGTTGGGACTATAATTCGGAAATGGAAAGAACATCATTTCACCATAAACCGGCCACAACCCGGTGCTCCCTGCAAGATTTCAGACAGAGGAGTGAAAACAATTATCAGAAGAGTTGTCCAAGAGCCAAGGACCACTTGTGGAGAGCTACAGAAATACATGGAATCAGCAGGTACAGTTGTTTCAAAGAAAACAATAATTAATGCAGTCAACAGCCATGGCCTGTATACACACTGACCACGCAAGACTTCAGTGCTGAAGAAAAAGCATGTTGAATCACGTTCAACAAGCCTGTGAAATACTGGGAGAATATAATCTAGTCAGATGAGACCAGAATTGAACTCATGGATGCCATAATAAAATGAATAAAAGGATGAATGGACAAATGTACAGAGACATTCTTGATAAAAATCTGCTGTTATCTACCAGGATGATTAAGATGAAACAAGGGTGGACATTTCAGCAAGACAATGATCCCAAACACAGCCAAGGAAACTCTCAATTGGTTTCTGAGAAAGAAAATAAAAGATGCTAGAATGGCCCAGCCCATCCCCTGACCAGAATCCAATTGAAAATCTATGGAAGGAACTGAGGGACTCAGAGTTCATAAAAGGAGCCATGGAACATTCAGGATTCGAAGAGTGTGGAAGAATGGGCCAAAATCACACCTGAGCAATGCATGCGACTAGTTTCTCCATACAGGAGGCATCTTGAAGCTGTCATCACCAACCATTGCTTTTATAAGAAGTATTAAATAAATTTCAGTAAGCGTGTTCAATACTTTTTCCATGTGTCATGTCTCATTATTGCACATAACTTTATTTATGAACATCTATAGTTTGATTTCTTTGCAGGTGTGGATGGGATGGTTGTTACAGACATCTGGTGAGAATTTCATGTCAGTAGCACCTTAAGAAATATATTTACTTAGAAAATTAGTGACGTGTTCAATACTTATTTCAAACGCAATATAAGACTGAGGAAATGAGAAATTTGACAGTGTATTTTCCTGTAGGCTTTACTGCATGCTCTCCTCTGGATTATTAACACTCTTGCTAAGATTGTGTCAAGTTTTCACTGTGGACTCTGACCTCCTGCACACAAGATTGTCTGATCTAAAGTCTGTTGCCCTTTTGAGATTCATCTGTTCATTCAACTCAGCAATCTGCTCATTTCACATGGAGAGATTTCAAAAGCAATGAACGATTGAAGAGGGGCTAAAGAGACAGCAAGAGGAAGGAGAATTGTCCCCTCAGACAAACTCTGCTCTGTACCGAAGTGTCTAAGCCAATGGGACATAAAAAAAACGTTCAACAGTTTGGAATCACATTCAAAACCTTTCAATAATCTAAAAGGTGGCAGAGAAATGCTCTAATTATTTCTAATTATTTGCTAGTCCATCACAGGGTATCTCACACTCACTCAAACCCAAACGGGTACAGGGAGAATACCCCACAATTGTCACAGACAGTGCCCTATAGAAAGGATCAATTTATTTAATGTACCTTCTCAATAAGCATGTTGCTTATATAAAATTACGCATAAGTAGAATAAATACAAAAACACAAAAAGCTTTTTTTTCTAAAAAGAATAGATGTGTTGTGAGCGAATGTGAACAACAAAGTTTGTTTCCAAATGTTTTCTTTGATCATATAGATTTATTAATGAAGCAACACACTTAATTTAACATAATGAAGTATTATTAACCAGTGAAAATAGGCAGAATTAAAATTTCAAATAATTCTGGCCTGCCATGAGGTAAGATTCAGAAAGGGTTAAACCTACACATTCACACATAGAATATTACTACTTTCTGTAATAAAGTTATTTGTTTTTATTCTAAAATGATTTTTTTTCTTTGAGTAAACACACTAATACTACTCAGTAAAAAATGCCTTTAAAAAATGACTTTTGCCCAGTTCTGTATATACAAAATTGGTATGTGATTGTGAACTATTAAGTGGTAGTGGTAATCACCCATGCTTAAATAATATTTTAAGGTTAAATGTCAAGTGGACACCGTAAGAGCTCCCTGCAGCCAAGCTCAGTCTGCTGGAGCAGAGCTCAGAGAAGGTGAAGCCTGAAAGCCACTACTTGAGTGTCAACTCTCAGAGAGCACCCTGGGAATTCCCACAATTGTTCTGGTGAAAGTCCTCATACCACTGTTTACGAGACTTTGCGAGTGACTAAAGTGCCAAAAATATCTGTTCCCAGGTCAAACACAGGAAACCGCCACCAAGGCCCCAACACTTGCGCAATGACACTCATTTAGCCAAACAATAACATGAAAGCACAAAGTACCATTGTCGGCCCCCTCTGTTTTTTTTTTTTGTTTTTTTTTGTCATCAGGCGAAAAGAATATGATCTAAAACTGTTCCTTCTCATAAAAGAAAGTGGTTGTCATTTAGGGGTCTCACACAAAACAGGTGAGGACATATCAGTCAGTCAACATGGCACTACGTCCAGCTGTTGACACAATGACACAGAAGTGATGTTTTTCACATGCCAGTCCATCTGCTGATCGCACTCTCCTGATATAGAGTGGATTATTATATACTCGTGTCTATGTTTGTAGTCTTGTTGTCTGTGGTACATACAAGCTTCTACAATCCTGTGTGAAGGGAAAGCTAGTTTGTCCAAAAGCCTGCTAACAAACGACAAACCCCTCTCATGTGATCACTTTATTAAATCAGACATCCCTGCTACTTTGAGGTCATAGCCAATCTTGTGATTTTAGACCAGCAAGAAAAAAAGGAAATACACCCACATTCTTCAACAAAAAGCAAATTCATCCTTTAAAAACCTCTACTGAGAACAGTGCATTCATTCTGGGAACTCCACCAAAACAATTTCTTAATGGATTTTTACACATGTATTTGTTTATTTGGCTCTCCTAAATGTCTAGTTGCCCTAAAATGCTTGGAAGTAGGTCAGAAAGATGCTGTTCTTACAAACTTAATGGAAGTTGCTGACCTGCTGTGAGATATTATGCTTTCACACATAATTATGAAGGAAGTATAGGTCACTTTTAAGATTGATCACTCACACATCTCAACAAACATCTTGTCACCAAGACATCCACCCTTTTTCTTCCCTGGAATCATGTCTTCAAACAACAACACAATTTCACACTGCCTGCATTCCTTGTGTAGTCTGACTTTATCATCATCTCCAGTGACCAACAACATCGTAATCTATCCCAGGGTTCCATGTCAGAGTTAGATATCAGCCCACGGCACAGGTATAAATAGACAAAAGGACTGAACTACTAAAGACAAGCCAGTTATAGGAACAACTTTATTTAACTTGATATTTTTTTTTTCATTTTGATTTCTTTTTTTGTGAATCTCCCCCCAGTCAATATTCATCTCCAGTTCCACACCATTAGCTACTAGCTACTTTTCATATATCACACACAATGTCACCAACACTGTGAGGGTGAGGACAAGCATGTGCTCCGAAACCCATAATATCAATCACTTAACAACCCCACCTGTTGGAGAAGAGTGCAGTGTGCCCAGGTGCATCCCATCAGCTGACAGCCATGTGGAACTTCCATGGCCTAATGGTTAGAGAAGTGGGCTAAGAACATGAAGGTCGGTCATCCAATCTATACTTTCGACTGGCTGGAAAATTGGAGGTGACAAGGAGAGGGGGCCATCCCACTCACCCAATGGTAGTGAGGCCATTTGGTGCTCTTCATCTTCTATCCGCTGATGATAGAGCCTGTGCTTAGACCACTGCAATAGCCAGGCACAGCCTTTTCAAATTATTTTGTATTTTATCGGGTTCCAAAGATGCAGTAATGTCCCAGAGCAGAGGGAGTTTGCTCATTAAAGACTCACCTGACAGCTCATAATTGGAAAAACCAGAAAGAATGTTTCACAAAGTTAAATTACAGCTGATAAAACAACACCATTGTACAAAGCCTAGAGTCTTCCCCATGGAGATTACATGGAATGCTGACATCTATCATCGATAATCTATGTAACAACCATTTACGTGCGTTTTGTGCTCTCCATTGTGTGTGCAACATCCCTGACTCCAAAGAAATGTCCATTTGGTTTGACGTCACTGTCCTGCTTCAGAAGAAATATGTCTCTGGAGCTTGTTCTATAAAACTGATTACACTCTGAATATTTAATGTGGGAGAAACATTAAAACACCAGTTCTATGACGTGGGGATTACGCCTCTTTTAGATTTTATAGGAAATGTATTTATTGAACTTTTTGTATTAAAATATATTGTTCTTTATTAATGTGTATATATGTATCTATATATGTACTTAAATGATTTTATTTATTGAAACTATTTGATTAATTTCTGATTTTATATTTATTTATTGATATATTGTTTATTAGTATTGCTCTTTTTTATTGCTCAAGTTTAAAACACTTTTCTGTTACCCTAGGTAGGTTGTCAGGTTTTAGAAAACTTACTTTATGTAAGCTATGTATTCGTGATGTATGCATGTATGTTTATTTATACTTATGTAAATGATGATCTTAATCATGGTCTTAAATTTTCACTGACAGTGAGGCTGCCAACAATTTCCCGCAGATAGGCGCAAACTTGGTTTAATCCAGCATTCACAGGAATAAGGATTTTTTTTATTAAAAATGTAAAAGTTCCAAGTTACTAAATAAGCTATAAAGGGGGGCTCTGGAATTCCACCTAGTGCAAAAAAATAACTGCAGTCAAATAACCAATGCTCGATGCTTCTAGGTATAAGTCGAATCAACCAGTGCTTCTAGTGTTAAGAAGAACCCAGTGATTCAGCATGTATAAAGGAAGTTAAATTAGGCATGTGGGTTCTTGCCCATTGTTCTGGAGAATCTACTCTGACAGGCAAATATTTTGGCATCTACTGTTTAAAACGGTGTTTTGTAACTTGACTAAATCGTGGCCTGTTGCAGTTGTTCTCTGACTCATTACACACCTTACTGTGTGAGGTTATCAACTGGGCATTTGCCACTGAGGCCTCTGTTAAATCATATTTTGCCTATACTTCTGCACACCCACACACCCTGAGGGATGAGGCATTCATCATCACCACATAATGTTTGTTGTAAGGGCTGTGGCCAACTGATTCATGACTAAAATATTTAACGAAGACAGCGGTCCAACACCTGACAGCTCCAAAGCACCAGAATGAGAGTAAACAGCTAGTAAACAAACATGTAATGATCTGCAAGCATCAAACTGTGACTAGAATAGGTTTTCAGAGTGAGAGGAGCAGGCACAAACATGCTCCAGCTGTACACTGGGTCCTTCATTAATACCTGAAAACCCACTGCTGGAATAGACCTTCCTGTATAAAGGTCATTTTCTTAGCCAAACGTGAAATTACTCACCCTAGTGCTTTATGAACAAGGGCCTGGTGACTGCTGTATGTTTGGAAAGTGAAACTGCTTTTATGGAATGTTTACATGATGCATCCTTTTCCCTTTTTTACAATTTCTGATTTATGATCAGAATGAAGTGAGAAGTTAGTCAGATCTCAGATCTGGAGAACATATAAGCTTAGTAAGTTAGTTAGGGTGAACCAGAACTCGGATTGCATTTTTCTTCTGCCCTGTAAAGCATTGCTGAATGAATATGTGGGATACTCTTAATGATTGTCTGGGATTAGTGGAAAGTTGAGGTATAACATGCTATTTTTTGATTAATTCTCTTCGCCTGGGGGTACATGGCCATTATACTTTGATCAAAGATTATAGGCAACCAAGAGTGTTTGATATGTAAATGGTATGATCATGTTAAATATGAAATAAGGACATGAACTAACAATGCCAAAGTTTTTTCATTGTCATTTGAAAGTTGACTTAAAATGGGACTACCATTAAAAACTACCAACCCACAAACTGAAACAAGACCACAATGTCAATTTTCTGTGGTTTATCCAAGTCAGAACACATGGGATAAAATGAGCCTTGCTGCTTCTTACTCCTCATCTGAGGCTTTCCAATCACCGCTGGACCCGTGTTCATGAGAGGGTGCAAAGATGAGGTTAAATGGAGCAAAACAAACTCAATATGCACGGAGGAATAAGCATATTAATTCAATATGTAGGGCTCTATGATTTATGCGTTGCAGAGGACACGGATGGTATCGCAGAACTGAGGATTTAAAACAGAAATTAGATATAAAGACAGAAATGCACTGAAAATTGCAAAAAAATAAAAAGTTATATTCAATTTATTTTACTTAATTTTGAGGCATGCATTAGTTGCAATAGAAGAGAAACAAAAGAAGTAGAGAACAAAGTGAGAAGCTTTCTGCTCCTCTCTCCTCAATACTGGGCTCTCACACTGAACTGAGCTGTGGCTCACTCTCATTTAATGGAATAGGGCTGGATAGACAGGGGGAGAAGGGTGCTGTTTGAGCCTAATCTAAAGCTAATTCACCAGTGCAACACCTGCCATTAACAAATAAATACTCTACAAATAATAAAATAGGAAGCAAGTGATTAGACATCCAACCAGACCAATGTCAACAGTGACATTTAACGTGCTGTAGCTGGACATCTGCAGGAGCATCCAACTGGCTCTGACTGCAGTACTACAACTTTGTATTGGTTATCACCTCCATAGGTAATTTCCCTCATCAACAGGGCACGGCTGGATCAAGAATGCCCTGACTGCAGACATGGCCATTTAGAACCTAATCAGGAATTACTCCCACAAAAGGCTCATTGAGTCTTTAATCCAATAATAATATAAATCATCCAATCACATGGACCAACAGCGTAATCACATTAAACATCCTGTGCAATCAAAATGTCAGCAGGATGCATCACAAATTGTATGTGCTATTTAGGCTCTCTTCTCTCTTGATTTGTTTCACACTACATAAACTTTTCTGACCTGTTCATTACTAGATGTTACTAAGAGTGCTTAATAATCCGTGCCTAACTTAAATCCATTTTCACACAAAAAGGACTTGGATGTAGCAATATATACATATATCAGCCATCAGTTAAGGATTATTACCACTTCTGGGACCATTCCAAGAAACAGCTCTCGTGAAAGAATGAACTCTGGCACTGGCTGAGGCAACTCTCTCAGAAGCAGTCTTGTACCGACATTATTTTCAACAGTGCTTTAACAGGTAAAATGATACTTTTTTTTTTTTTGCGAAACTGACCCCAGGGTAATGAACAACAGATTGCAACTATTGTAACTAATCAATTACAATCTATCAAAAAGGGCAGTTTCAAGCTTGAAAATGAAGAGATAAATCACTTAAAGGATTACATTACAGTAAAAGGGAAGAACACAAAAATACACAGGGTCCTACTTTGTGACACCAAATGGCAGACACTACTCTGCAGTATGTTTAACGTCCTATATTTCAAACCAAGTGGTAATATTGTTTAGAAGATTAAGAGAGACTTCAAGGAAGCGGAAAATACAGATAAATGTTGGAAAAAATTGACATTTTGAAAAAAAGAAATGGATTTCCTGCTCAGGCCAAATTAACTTGCTTCTACTATTGAAACACAAGAGCCCAGACAGAAAAACATGTTGGCACAGAGCCACTTGCTGTAATCACAAGACTGTCGGTTTTTGGCTGTAGCTTGAATTTAAATCAACAAAACCCAGTCGTCACACAGAAGAATGAAGCGCAGGTGTGAGAATCTAAAAAAAAAAAAAAATAAATAAAAAAAACACACATTTTCACACACATCACATTATCTTCCTTTCCCAGGAAACCTATTACTTTTTACTTTCACTTAAAGCAGCCAACAACAGTTCAACGTGAAAGCCAAAAAAAAAAGGACACGTTTAAGAGTGTATCCCTGTTGTAAACTTACTTTATTGGAAACCCGTAAGCCCTACCACCACCCATGAGCCAAATGACACTCTGGTCTACAAGTGAAAGGAAAAAATGGTTAAATACAGTAAATCACTTGCCTATAAAATATATATATAGTGGTTTAGGTTTCAGCACAGCAGTAGGTAAGTAAAGCCATTGTTTCAAAAATATCAGGACATCCTTAAAGGAGGCACTGCATACGCTCACTGATGAATTGCATACTTTCTCAGGGGGCCACTGCTGCTTTTAGGACTTAAGTGTGTTTGCAGACGTTTAGTTAAATTAAAGCGCATAGATGTATGCTTAAATGTATGTTTAAAGAATTTATGCCCATGATGCCAAACGGTGGCCCTGAAAGGCAAGAGTTCAGCATGTCTTGGACACTCCCCAAAATTTGGTAAAACCCGGTAAAGTTGAATTCAATCCCTCCAGATCCATTCACATGCTGCCCTGATAAATGTTTATAAATATAATCAGTTAAGACACTGTCAATAACAAGGTGGATATAGCAGCAGGAGTTGTAGAATTATAGGAGGCAGCAAAACACTGTTTCACAGGGACAGACCACTATCGGTTTTGTGCTGCTTGGTGTGCCTTTTCTATCTGTAGGTTTGAATGCAGCAAGAGGAAAAACACTGTTCTGTATTCCCGCAGAGATAATGCATTAGCACTTAGAACATTATTGAATTAGCATGTGAAAATACTGTTATCAACAGTTTCAAGGACCTTTATATCTGCCAGGTACTAAATTGCCTCATGTGGTGACAGAAGAGGATTTCAATCCAAGCAACCTTAACGCTGACGCCTCACAGTTTTTCCATAATAGTCAGAGACAGTGAAAAGCTATTAAGCTGAATATGGTGAATGACGAATGTGTTAACTAGGGGTTGTACCTGTTTTCTTCTAACCTCTATTTTACTAGGACAACATGTGCAAACAGGACATTAGCTCCACAGAAGTATCAAGTACAAGTTCATTAATATGATCCTATTGCTTGTCCTGAAACATACAGTACGTTTAACATTAAAGAAAGGAGGGGAGAGAGAAAAAAAAAAAAAAAACACAGCTCAAAGAATAATTCCAAGAAGACTCGACTTCCTAGTGGATAACTGACTTTTGAGAGTCCACCACAACCCACAAAGATGAAAGTCTGGATTTTTAACATTCAACATGGTAGAAGATCACGATTTCTCCCTCAGTGGCTGATTATGTGTGCTGTGTTTGATCTATGCAGTGAAAACAAGCAACAGTAAGTAAAAAAATCAAATGCAAGCCATGTGAAAACTAGGTCATAACACCCCACTCAAAGGAAAATATGCAGAGCCATGACCACACTGTAAAATCACTGATCAGGAGGGGGAGTCACAGAGGCATGCAGGCAGCCATATGGTACAGCCTAAGGGCAGATCACAGGGTGGGGCAGATAACACTGCAAAGCTAGCAACAAGAGCGGGAGCCCACCCTGATTAATGGTGAGATCAACATCCCGGATGATGTCAGGACAATGTGATTAAAGCACTGACACTATGAGGTGTGGGGAGTTAGAGCACAGGGGGGCAAAAGTAAGACAAACAGCCGGTAAGGAGGCAAGGAAGACGCCATCAGTGGAGGGGAAATCAGCACATTGAGAAAGGCATCCTGAGCCCAGCCTGGTGGACCAAACAAACTCTCTGTGTGGAGCTGGGCCTAGTATTCACAGTCATTTCCTTTAATTGTCTGTGATTATGATAAATGTGCTAAGATAATTGACAGTGGAAATGTGATTAATGTCTCCAAAATGTCTTAAAAACTAATCCAGTGAATCAAAAACACAATGATAATCCCAAATAAAACAATATTTTTTGTTAATAATAATTAAAAACAACAACAACAACAATCCCATTCCATCACTTATGTAGCAAGTCTGCATCCATGATTCGTACTTATTAAAAATGTACCCAACTTTGTGCTTTTCTCTTTCATGCTGGGAACACACACCTGACCTGCCTCATTATCTCCCAAGGTTTTACTTAATTAAAGCCACAGGAACATGGCTCTACCTCACGCAGTAAGCAGAACAAACCAACATAAACCAACTGCTGTCTCCTTGGTCAGGGTCCTTAAACACATGAATATCCAAGGTCTTGTTTGGAAAAATCTGCCCAGCCTTATCCCTGCACTTTAAATAGTTGTATAAAAGTAGCCCGGTGGTACTACATAAACAATGAGGTTAATCACTGCTTAATATGCGCTCAATCTCCTCCAGTCTCTTCAAGGCAGCCTCCCTTTTCTTTTCTATGTCTTTAATCTCTCTTGTGGATTTGCTCTTAGTCCGCTTCTCAGGCTGGCCAGTGTCCAACCTCTTTGCCTGGCCCTGGCCCGAGCTTTCAGCGGGGGAGGATTTCCGCAAATTCTTCTCATTCCCAGCCCCTTCCCGTATCCCTGCTGATACTGTGGCTTGCCATGCTTCGCCATCCTCCTCCTTCTCATTTGTACTATGGTGCTCCTGCTGCTGCTGATTCTCTGGAAGACCAACGCCCTCTGCTGGTGCCAGCAACTGACCAGCAGCGTTCATGGCAGCCATTTTGCCACGGACGATAGCGAGGTGTCTGCGTATGTACTCCTCTTTTGGAGCCATGGCCAGAGTTTCCTCCAAACAGCGCTCGGCCCGCGGCAGGTCCCTCTCCTCAAAGTAGACCACACAGAGGTTATGCTTAGCCTGCACGTTGCCGGGATCCGTGCGGAGGATTCGCTGGAAGCAAGCGCGGGCACCCTGCGTGTCTTTGCGGTGGTTCATGAGAATGTCGCCCTTCAGAATCAGGCCCTTGACATGCTCAGGATGGTGTTGCAGGAGTTCATCCAGCACAGGGAGAGCCTCCAGTTCACGCTGAGACTGAGAGAACAGCAGAGCCAGGTTAAAGAGGGCACTCCGGAAGCCTGGCTGCAGTCGGATGGCCTTCCGCATCCAGCGCTCAGCCGCCTCATTCTCGTTGGCGTCCATGGCCAGCATGCCCAGGTTGAAGTAACCATTAGCATCATCCGGCTCCTCCTTCACATATGTGAGAAAACGGCGGTTGGCTTCAGGGCGGAGTTTTGCCTCACCTACAACAAAGGAGGATCAGAAACATGCTAAAATTGTGAAGCTTATCTGATACAACTCTTACACATGTCCTTTATTAATTAGTTTATTAATTGCATGGAATGTTATCTATCTGACCTGAAGTAGGTTAAATATAATAAGCTAAATTAGTAACTTGCAAGCTAACAGCTGAATATACACAGTTAACCACAGCTGAACATGTTAACTACAGTACAGTAAAAATTTCACTGTGTAATGCCAAACGACAACATACTTTTTACAGAGTAACCCTGTTTGGAGATGGCTACTGAGTTTTCAAAAGCCCTTCCAATCCAGTTTCTGCCAGAGCAACTGAGGTCTATAAACTAACATTAGGAAAACTTAAGCCCGAATTATTTACAGTGACATTACTCAAAGTCCTGCCAAGAGTACTGAAACTAAAGTTAACAAGCTGACAATACAAGTGCTGTATTCATGTTATTGACACTATGGCAGCTTAGGTGTGTAAACATAAAGCAAATGACATACTCAAAGGCTAAAGCCTTTGTGGAAACTTGCAAACCCATCCTGCTTTTAATGCTAGTCAAAAAGGACATAAATCTCTTCCTCTGTGAGCTTCATTTAATATTTGTATTACAACTGCTAGTTCAGAAACCAGCATTCCAAAGCATGGGAATACATATGTAGAACACACAAACTTGAAGCAGGTTCACTTACTTGTTCACCTTCACTCACCAGATAAAGCACCCTCACTATAACTCTCACGCTCCTGGCACATGAGATTACATTACTACAGGGTAGTATCTAAGCATCACTATCTCACTCTAGGGACCCGAGATCTTACTTTAATTCAGAACATATTACCAGGAAAGTGTACTTCAAGAAATATTTCCTGGTTATCCAATTCCTCATTCCTAATTTCCTAATTTTATTCCAGCTAACTGAAGCAACTAAGCTCTTGGAGGAGCTTAACATTGCACAAGTATTTGATAAACTATACTGAATGATCTTATCAGTCTTACACACCAGACTCCTGCATGAGTAGAGCCGAGTTGAAAAGAGCCAGTTTGTGCCGAGGGTTCAGGTCCAGTGCACGATTGAAGTTCCTCAGAGCTTCAGAGGGCTCCTTCATCTCAATGTTGACAATAGCCAGGTTGTACCACAGGTCAGCATTGGTATGGTCCAACTCTAATGCCCGCAAATAGGCATCCTTGGCCTCACTGGGCTTATTCATCTTCAAAAGGAGCTCTCCTCTGCAAATAACACAGCGAAAAGAAATACTCAAACAAACGAAAGAGCATTCATAAAGATGGAAGCCTTTACATGACCTTTTCTATGATTCATCATCTTCAAGGAATGATGTGTTGACAACTAGCTTAGAGTGAATACCACTGACAATGCTTAAGGGGGGGGGCTAACCACAAACAAGCATGAAAAATTACTTAATGCAAAAATTGTTGGAATAATGTTAATATCTACCAAGTTGTTGTTGAATGGGGTCCATGTTGCCGTACAGCTCTCTGAGGATCTTATGCAAGCCACTGAATGACATGTTGCCTTAGTTTATGTATGAATATTAATTATCAAAGCTTTAACAAGGCAACATCTGTCTTCGTTCAACACAACAGGTCAATCCATGGTTCAATAGCTACTTTGCCAGTGGGTAAGCATTACTCTTACTACATACGTAGTTAAAACCCTCATCCCCTGGCACTGTCAGCACACACGTTAAAATACAAGTAACCTTTTGACTGTAACAGCAAAGCCAGGTGGACTTGCCTGCTGATGTAGGCTTGCTTGAAGTCTGGCCTCATGCTGATGGCTTGTCTGTAGAGTTGGTCTGCTTCCTCTAGCCTCGAGTCATTGGCCCGGATCAGGTTGGCCAAGTTAATGTAGACGTTCAGGTGGTTGGGGGCCACACGTGTAGCATACTTCTTTCCAGGAATGATCTGATGTGGGGAGGACAGTTTAAAAAAAAAAAAAAAAAAAAAAAAAAAAAAATTATATATATATATATATATATATATATATATATATATATATATATATATATATATATATATATATATATATATATATATATATATATATATATATATATATATATATCTCCATACAGATCTTTTGGCCGCCATTTCTTACAAAGAAAATAAAACAGTAAAGTACTTAACTCAAAACCATGAATAAACTTGAAGAATAAACTTCAAAATCAACTGGCCTCATTTTCATCTTGATGCAGCATTTGTGGCTTTTAGACCACAACATTCAATTACATTTTAGCATTCTTTTTTGTTACCTAACATGCTTTTTGCCCCCACCGTCTTGCCCCTCTAAAATTTACAGACCATAGCCAGAAAGCATGACACATTACTTTTGACTGTACTTGCTGACTGAAATATAGCTCTCATGTACCTATACTCTTTCACTTCTATCATATTTATTAATCTGGTTTCAAGTTGAGTGCAAAGCAACATCAAGGCTACAGCTTGAGACCACTGCCATAAAACATATTTAGGGCCATCTTTTTCAGGCAAGTACACAGTTCATGATGAAGTGGTGGCTGTATAACAGGGTATTACTTAAGAGGCCAGTGACATTAGCACTGAAACAAAAGGCATGAAAAGGAAACCTAATTAATTACAAATTTAGAACAGCCACAACACTGTTGTTGTTTTTCCTGCCTAAATACACCTCCCACTACTTAAAGTCTGATTTCCGTGCCGCTGCATTTCACAACCAAGAGTAATTCATCATTTTTTCTGGCAGAAATGTTGTTTGTTAGCCTTCATGCCAAGAGCCTGTTCACCACTCACATTTACAATCTACACCACCAATTATTAATGTTCAAACTGAATGTTTATTTTTATTTTATTTATTTTTGGCTTTCATTTATTGTTTATCTTCTAATTAACCTCTTAAAGCTCACATTACAGTTGCAGTATTGAACCTGGTGCATTTGGGACTGGTGGGATTCTAAAGTAACCCTAAATATAATAAAGCTTTCTGAATGAGGGTTGTGTCATTTGTTTGACACAAACATTAACTTTTTTGAAATGCTTTACTGACTGTTTTGTAATGGTGCATAAAGAGTATATAAATGCCTTTAGTCCAGGAGGGAGGTTTGGGAGGAGAGAGTGAAAGAGTGAGAGGGAGAGCAAGAGCGAGAGAGAGAGTGGTGTGTGTGTGTGTGTGTGTGTGTGTGTGCACGCTAGACAAAAATGTTTATTTCTCTAGATGAACTGCTATCAAATTTCTCATCTGGGTTTGCAGTATTGACTGCTCCTTGATGAAGTGAATAGATTCTAACTGCCATAAGGGCATCCTATACACCGTACCTGTGGCATAAGAGACTTTGCAACCACATATGCATCCTCTGCTTCTTTTGACCTGTTGAGGTTCTTGTATGTTCTTCCAACATTCATGTGTGCGCCTATATCATCTACAAAGAATGAACACTTGTAAAATTTAATGAAATCAAAGAAAAAGAAGAAGAAACATTTAAAGCAGCATGCTAATTTCTGGCTTAAATTTTTTTTTTCTAAATTATGATTTAAACAAAAAACACATAAAAGTTGAATGAAGACATGAAGTCACTTTGGGGGAGTGGGGTGTAAGACAAACTGAAGTGACATAAGACATGCATTTAAATTCTTTTACACCTGACACTCTGTTTCCTATTATCCAATTCATAAGGGAACTACTGACCACTGAGGAAAGTGGATATCTGTAGCTGTGTGAAACAGATAACGCTGCAATTGTTTGGGAGCCCTCCTACTGGGTTGAAGCAGTTTAAAATCAATGTTACGAGAAGCAAACTGAGAACTGATAACTGGAAGCCAGGATATCCTCAAACTAATGTGAGTACAGTGTTAGCCTTAGAAAAACACCTGTGTGTGTATATATATATATATATATATATATACACACACACACACACACACACACACACATATACACACACCTATTACACCGAGAAAAGACAGCCAGTGTTTTTACAACATTCCGCACAATTCCAAATAGGCTACCTTTGTTTAGCTTTCTCGGTGTTGTTGAATTTTAATCAATGTTGAATCGGCAAAATAATTATTATTTAAAAAAACTACATAAAGAGCCCGTCCCAAAATCAATAATCAGTTCCCTTGTTTGAGGTAAGTTTCCTTTCAATTAATTTCCACTGCCAGCATTCTGGAAAGCAGCAAAACAATGTGTACAATTAGTGATGCCAAACACAATAACACTATAATGAATAGCCTGGTTGCCTGGTTGACTGTGGAAACATGCTGATGTTTTTATCTTGTATGTATTTCAAAGAAATCCAGATGAAGTATTGGCCTTACGTGAAATGTAAGAGAAAGCTTGATGACTTATCTTACCTGGTTGCACTCTTGTGGCCTGAAGAAAATACCTGAGAGCTCGCTCATAATTATGCTGATTCTCCAGAGCATGGCCAACATTATTCCAAAGCTTGGCATTGTTCTTATTCACCTGAAGAGAGGCCATTTTGTCATATCATGTTGGACACACTGACATCACAGAAAAATGTACTTGAAAGCATTTTTTTCATGGGGGGAAAAAAACAAAAAAAAACAAACAAACAAAAAAAAAAAAAACACCGTGCATGAAACAAGAGACATGGAATTTTGCATATGTTACTACTTTCAATGCAGAAGTGAAGAGCATGTACTCTGACTCCCAGTCCCAAGTCCGGTTGAACGTCTTCAAAGCATGTGTCGTCAGAAGAACTCCCATAAGCAACCATGAGATTTTCTTCATGCCCCTTTTAAAGAAAAAAGAGGTTAATTATATACTCAAGGTATAGTACTTCAATAGTCTTTTATGATCTTGAGAAAACGCTTTCTTAGCAAAACAATTTGTTTTATAAAACAAATGATGGATATATATATTTTTTATTATATATATTATGCCACATTAGCCAATTTTCATCTGTCAGTCCTAGGCATGCTGATAAAAACAACTTAATGTTTGATTTGATTTTAATGTATGAAAAATGTAATTTGAATGAAATAAATGTAGCAACAGTGTCTACATTAGTTACCATTTACATGAGAGGCCCTTGAATCCATGAGCCACCAGAACACAGAAGCCCATGCTAGGCACGTAAAGCACACGTTCAGCTATCACAAAGCCCACTGGAAAAAACAGGTTGGAAGCAGGGATGAAGGGGAGTACGATCAGAGAGAGAGCCTGAGGGATACAAAAAAAAAAAAATAAAAAACCACAATGTATTAATCAAACAGAGTCTGGTCTCAAACAAGCCATATGCTACATAACACCCAGTAGACCTGCCTCTTGTCCAGTCCAACACTGCAAAAAATGTCAGCAATAAAACACATATGAGGGAAACAAGGACTATGTGATTTCATAAGAAAATTCAAAAGTAGTACTTAGTACTTTTCAACCACATTGACTCTGTCTACACAAAAACAAACCTCAGAGTCATTTTCATGGCCAATTTGCTTAATAACACAGAGTTACTGAGTCTAGTATGATTAAATTCACAACCTTGATTTCCTCCCACAGGGCATACACCACTAAAATCTTCATGTGTCAACATGCTATAGGTGCTAATAGAAAATTTGTTACTGTACTGCCAGGGTGTAAACTGCATCACATACTGTATACACTTCCACAACACATAATAGAGGGTTCCAGAAATTGTATTCTGCTCCAGAAACTTGTGACAGGAAATGGGAACACCAATCACTCTTAAATCAAATCAGGGCTTAGCCAAAGTAGCTCTCTCAAGTGCAATGGGCCACAAAACAAAGCACTAGTAGTTCACAGTGGTATACAAAAATGCTCTTATTGTTCAGGTTCAGACAGACTTCTGCCATTTTCAATGCTAATCACTCCTAAATTTGGCTGGTTTTGTACAGCTTTGTCTGAAACCAGAACCATGAGAATGACTAATCTGAGGATAAACCCAACTAAATCAGAAGGCCTTGAACAGAAGCATGAAAACCTCTATATAACTGAATGTCTAAGGTCATAGGAAAATCCTCTCTCGGGTGAAAATCTTTTGGCAAATATACTTGTGACTTACTTAATAGGAGGAAAAAAATGCAATTCTCCTCAAACACAGTTTTTCCTGAAACTGTTCATAAATATAGCAGTCTCATACAATGCATACTGAGCCACTACATGTAATACTAGGATTATGGCTATTGCTGATTGAAAGCGGCATTTGACTACATAATGAACTACTGGTTTCTGCGATGCTGAATGCTGAAGGCTAATAATATCCACCCACAGTTCTCTTTAGACACCTGATTTTGAAAAGCTATCTGTTGGGTTACATCTGGCCACAGTGAACCTCACCTTTTACAAATATGAGGATGAAAGATATAATTAACTGTACTGGTAAAACCTCTGTTTGCAATTCTCAAGCTGTGCACTCTATTGTTGGCACAATAAAAGCTAGAGAAATTAGCTAACCATTCAGAACCATAAGATTTCCTTGTTTGTCTAAAACAAGTGTCGAGGGACCTCATGCAGGCTCATTAAACCAGCAATCTGGGCCAAGCCAAATAGATCTATATTCTTATGCAATCTGTTCAGTGCACATTAACAGCAAAGGATAAACATTTGTGCTAATGATGATTTGTGGTCTCACTGTCTCAGAGGATAGCTCATGCAAGCAGAGTGAAGAAGTTCACCAAACCCTGTGGACACTAAAAGATGATTTTTTTTCTAATGTTATCACACAATAAATGAACAAGCTGAACCCTTGTGTGTTTTGGAGGAAAAAACGTGATCAAGACGACATGGAATTGACATCTTAAACTTTCACCATTTTGAAAGTTGTGAAAGGCCAAACCTATATGATAAGCAGTGCAGAAGAGCCAGACTATTTTTCAAAAAAGAGGGAGGAAGGAGAGAAAAGAATAGGGAAACAAAACTCAAGTGTTTAATGGCTGTACGCAGTGGAAGAAATATACTTGTGTCACAAGCCAGAACTTGTGAAATACACATAGCAGCAAACTGATTCTGGGAGAAACCCATGTATCAAGACAGAAGAAATCCATTATGTACTGCGTAATTAAGCTTTTTTCCCCCTTCTTAACTCACTCAGCCAAAGCTGTTAACGTAACAAAACTTGCTTATAGCCCCATATAATCTTTACAGTGTCGTCACGTGTGATTTGTCGAATAAAAAAAGATTAGAATCATACAGCAAAAAATGTTCCAAGTTACAATAGATGATTAGATTAAATTCCAGAAAAACACAGTGATATCACACATACAAACTGCTAGAAACAACTAGAAACAAAAGTATGCATACATGCATGCATGCATTCTGGGAATACTCCTTCCTTTCCCCATTCCAGAAAAGGTTATGAACGTAATGGACATATAGGGGCTGCAGCTAGCTATTTCCGTATCACCTTAACTGTGCCTGCTGGGGGACAGGCCCAAACTATCCAATTCACGTTCTGAACTTCCTCTTAAAGCTGGGAATATTACTAACAGCTGCAAAAATTATATCGCTCACTGCTTTATGTGACAAATAAATCATTAAACCACTTCTTTTAGTCAGAGCTAATTAGGACAAATAAAGCCACATCTGCTATACCAATAAGTGGTTTTATTACTTTTTTCACGTTTTTTACCGTGAACAAATGGGTGTTACTTCCTATTATTTTAATATCTGTGTAGGTAATATTATTTTTGTTTTAACGAATGCAAATATTTTAAGACCCGTTTCATAAACCAAGATGGCTATTGCTTTTGTAACCAAAGAAAGGGCAAACAAAAGAAAACAATTATAAATATATGAAAATAATTTAAAAAAAACACAACAGAACACACATGTACAATCCAGTACCTTCATGTACAATAACGGCAACATGTTCAGACATCTGTACACAGATGTAGAGGTAATGTTTTTATATATATATATATATATATATATATATATATATATATATATATATATATATATATATATATATATATATATATATATATATATATATATATATATATATATATATATACACAAATCAAAGTTTCCATCCTTACCATAACAACAGTTTTGGCCGAACTGTGGCCGTGGCGAAGGCTGTGATGAGCCAAGAGGCCAAGCAATGTGTAAAATGCCACAGTGGCCAGGTTCCGTGTGTCCAACACAGACTCCACCAACGGAATGGTGCCCATAGTCCAATCACAGCACAACTCAGACGGGTTAAGCAACAGCCAGCCATTAACTGGGAGCAGGTAATTGAAAGTGAGCTGCCTGGCAGGTGAGGAACTGACGGCTGCTGGATTATCAAACCTGAAAGAAACAGAACTCACATAAACTAATATTTATTATACATCAGTGTGCAAACATTGTTCCACATGAATGTAGCACTGTATAACTCATGTTTTCTTGAGCTGTGGAGCATGATTTCTTGCCCCGAAGAAGCACCTGAATTGAAACCCAAAAAGGTGTATTTATCATCTAGCAACTACAGCCTGACAGACTGCTACCTTAAATCAAGGTATAGTACAAAAAACTTTGGACTTGCTTTAAGGCTACCTTAAATTGAACCAGCTATATTGCTAATCACATAGTCCTGCTTCGTTAGCAGAAAGGGAGGTCCAGCTTTCTAGTCTGTTAGAGACCTAACAGGCTACAGTGGATAAAACATTTAAAATGAGACAAAAGTAATTAAAAATTCATAATAAAGGGTGTTTAAGATGTGAGTTACTTTTAAGATAAGCAAAAATGATAATACTCCTACTACTTAAGTCTATTACTGATTAAGGAGGTCTATGATTTTACACTACATTTTTAACATTTTATCCATCCAAATTTAGTTATGAATATTTTCTTGATGGTTATTTTAATTCTGTTTTATTGGCGTCAGCATTATTACTGTTTTGTTTTTGATTGCACTAGTGTCTTTGAAGATTTAAAATTTTATTTTGGATACGACAAATCCAACAAAAGGGGGATTTAATTAAATTCAGTTACTGTGCTATTGCATTGTGGATATTCTACAAAAATTCCACTGCAGTTTTAAATAGCTCTATTGTGTCTTTGAATCTTGTGACATATCGCAGATGTTTCGTAAGTATAGTATGTTCTTTTTTTTTTTCTTTGAGCTGCAATTTTTGCACTCAAGTTGTTTTTGGAAAGTGCTTGCAGTGAATTATTTTCAATATAATTCTACCCACTTGTGTACATTGACTATCCATATCAGATCAACTGTGAATAATTTTACTGAACAACATCCAAGGCACATATTCAGACAAGTAAGAGAGGTTCACAGATATGAAACCCAAAAGCAGCCCTTCCAGAGCAGTCCCTAAATGTAAGAAATAGAAACCCTTGAGAGAGTATGTATGAGTTTGAGAGTGAATAAATGAGTGAGTTATATGAGGTGTTTCCCTCATTTAAAAAAAAAAAAAAAAAAAAAGCCTTGTAAAACTAGATGAAACCTGTCAGCGGAGGGTTCATTTAAGGGACACATTTTTTACAGGCTTTTCATCATTCAGGCAACTGATTCTAAATGCTGGTGAAAAGTCACTGTGGCTTTTGTCTTATTCATAAAAATCATTACATAATGAAATTTTAATTTATGTCCTGAGAAGAGCTCAAAGAATGGGGCACAGTGTAATGGTATTAATCTGTAAATACTGAAACAAAGAATACCTTTGTGAGGTATGCTTAGGTTTAATGTGGGAACCACCAGTGATCAGAACAGCTGGACTGACTTCAAAACAAATTGACCACAACCGACTCATAATCAAGAAAGCGTGAAATGGTACACTGGTGCCTCAAAAATTAGGAACGATCTCTTAAACATTTAAAAGCAATTAGAGAATGTGTAAACTGTTCTATTTTTTTTCCCCTTGTAATTGCAAAACAGGCCAGACATGTGACCATGCAAATGCCACAGTCCTTAAAAGGGACATTTAGGGGTTGCATGATATTGGAAAAAACAAACATGCAATATTAAAAATACAGGAATTTTCACCAGATTTCACCAGAAGCCAAGACAACTGAATTATCCAATGATATCCATGATACATGTTTCTTACCCAATACAAGGGGCTCATTTGTGAATGAAGAATGGTAGTGTCTAGAAGGGATACAGGAGATTACAGAAAGATACTTTTTTCAATTAATTTGTTACATCTGAACTTTAAACGTAATGATTTGGTGGTTTGCTATAGCATGCAAAAACTGCATGTCACGCAAAATAACTAGCAACAAACTCAGTGTATCCAAGAATGGAGTAAAATTAATGATATTGAGCAGATCTAACCTGCCTCTGGTAGCTATATCATGGGAATGAGAATAGTGCTGGAAGTTGATGGAAATATTCCATGTGACTTTGCACATCCTGTGATCTGATTACTGCCCATGCCCACATTGTGATGACAATGCTGATTTGAGCATCTAGAAGAGCATCAATTACATCAATAATTGGCCAAGACTCAACATTTCCTGTATTTTCTGGATCAGTATTGGAGCCTTGGCTAAGAAATAAAAGCAAGAAATACTATGAATTTCACAGAGGGGAAAAAATACACACAATCATTTATACGAGCAATATAGCTGTTTTGGCTACAGCATTTCAGCTATATCACAATATTCCATAATACAGCTTAGGGATGAAATAAACGGGAAAGAATGTTTTATCCAATCTATTGTGTCTCCAGAGGTGTGTGTGATAAGATTCTTTCTGTCGTAGACTTGGAGACAGTCTGTGGATTATGTCTGAGGGATTAAAGATCACATCCTTGACAAATCCAAAGGATTTCTCTTTGCTGATCCCAATCGACCTCAGCTGTGTGTGATCACAGAGCAGGAGCATGGCAGACAATACTGAATTTACTTTGTTCCTGACTTTGGGACATGACCAACATTATTAGATGTTTGTTTAGCAGAGGGCTGTAAGAAGCAGTATGAAGATAAAACTGAGCCAATGTCGGTTCTCCTTTCAAGTACCACTGCTTAGTTATCGAATGAGACAATTACACATAATCTCACAGGATCGATGTAATCACAGGATATAGATATTGCTATCAAGGTTTGTATTTCACCAGGAATTATGCATGTCATCCTGTGTAACCTCAGTATTTCCACAGTAACCAAGGGTGAAGTCATTTTAATGCGGGAATAAAATTAATTGTCTGAAATGGTTATTAAAAGTTCAAATCCAATGTATGTCTATTCTAAGCTCCTCTCATATGCTTATATGGAAACCACTATCAATGAACTGGAAATCTGGGATAATAACTGTGTTGTGTCTAGATCACTAATGATCTGTGAATTGCTATATTTTAAGTTTGGTATGAAAAGCATTTTACAGGCTTTGACTACTTGTTAGTGTTTCTGAACGAGTATTTAAATATTAGTTATCAAAATCTCTTAAAATCAACATCAATGTTTTATAATAAACTTTTAATACCTTATTTCCTTATACACACACACACTTGTCTTTAATAAAGCAGGTTTTGACTTAGAATAGACAGTGATATCAAAAAGCAGAGTTTAGATTTTAGCTAACATCAGCGAAAATGATTTTCAAAATCATGGCCATCAATCTGAGAATACTAAACAAGAAATAGCTAAATAAACAAAATTAAGTTTTAAAGAAACACTACATTTATTTTAAAAATAAATAAATAAATAAGTAACTGAGACACTGCCACTCTGGTCTCAGCACTGCAGAAACTGCACTATGTAACTTTGAGGAGGGTAAATCTATAGTTTGTGCTAATGAGCAAATAAATGACATGAAAACTGTGAGTAATCATGATTAACAAATGGATATGATTTTCCCCCCTATTTGACCTCCCTTAAAAAAATACTCTTATGTTTCAACTTTTGTGCCAGCTTGAATATTTTGAAGGCTTATATTTGTTCTAATTGAGCGATAACCAATTAAAGTGGACATCTAAAATTGGCTCACCTGGTGAACACAGGCAGCTGGGACTGAATGACCTGCACTCGGACAATGACCAGCAGCAGCGTGCTGATAACCAGCACCACCAGCTTCAGCAGGGTTTGCAGCACAGCGTAAGGGAAGCTGTCCTTTCCTCGTACCACTTGCACCACTGTGTCAATCAGCATGGGCAACGTAAACTGCATTCAGACAGACAAACAGCCAGAAAGTAAAGATATAGAGCAACACAGAGTGGCCAGCGTCTGACGTATATGAATGACATCTTTTGTGTAACATAACTCAAAGCACCTAAGGGACACATATGGTCACACAACATTTGTAAAGTGTGGATTTAAGTGCCTTAATGTGTCCTCTACAGCAATGAACTGAGCCATCCTAAAAGTGAAGTAAACAAATGTAAACAGAAAATTGCTTTCCCCCCCCTTCTTTCCTGTTTGTTTATAGGTGGTGTTTCTTCATAGGTTAGTGTTACCATTTACTGTAGTGAAAATCTTTAATGCACATGCACATGAAAGACATGAGCTTGGTCATAAGAAGCCATGTTTACATGTTTACAGTCTTTTATACATAGCTTTCAGCCTCTGTATGCTTCTTATTTCATAAACAAAAGAACTGTGAGCTATTTGTTACTGCAAAAAATCATTAAAAATACTGGATTTCTCTTTCCTCCTCTATCTTGGGCTATGCAAAAAGTCCAAGAATGCTGGGTCGGTGGGATTGCCCTCCCCCTTCCCCTCTTTAGCTAACACCAGAACTGGACAGCTAGTTTACCCTTTCCAGTGTGTTCAGCTGTCTAATGCCAGTATCAGCAGCTCGAAAAGATGCGGTTGGCTTCACATGTTTAAATGGAAGCAGGTGTTAGTCTTTATCCTCCCATGTTAGTGACACTATATGTTCAGGGGAGTCATAGCTACAGAGTGGAACTGGCAATGACTAAATTGAGGGAAGTGTACATATGTAACTACATGTCCCTACATCTCACTACACATTTTGGACAGATCACTCAATATGGTAATGTAAAGAATGAACAGGGCATGTGATAGTCTATGGGAAGTGGGGGGGAGAAAAAAAAATAAAAAAAATAAATAATGATTGCAAATGAGTAATGCCTCACGTCAGAATGAAAAGTCTAGTGTTGGGCATGCATTAGCTGAACTGAGAGCAGAGGCATTATATATGGAGTTAAGCGTGGCACTTCTGAGGCAAGGCCCCCCATGTCTGAAGGGCCTGCCAGGCACAACAGCTGCCTACTCTTACTCCCTTCAGTAGCCAGTTCACATAAGAGGATTATGACAGAATCCATTATGTAAAACGCAGTCTAATTGCATAATTGAAAGGGCACAATGGGCTGCCAAAAGAGCACAAGGCCTCAGTGTAGAGACGAACTCTAATGCACCACGATGAATAGCTTTGACGAGCACTTTGGTTTTCCAGCCTGAGTGTGTACATTGTTCTGTGGTTTTATTTATCCAATTACTGATAGTAATGAGAAAAGCCAAAATAGTAAGGCAATATTAAAAGGAACAAAGACAACCCGACTAACAACAAACTCAGCATCTGATACAAAAACGTGATCATGCTAATACATTGTATAAGAGATTTATGACACTGGGCTAATTTTCTTTGCCAGTATCTGCAGCAACGGGTTATGAGTGACACTACCCTGAGGATAATTAAGCAGCTATAATGCTGAAATCTGCAGTGTTTTTTTGTTTAAGTATCACAAACAGCCTTAATAGACTTAATGGTCTCCAGGTATCTATGCAGGTTTAATTGTCAGCACTTCCTATTATATTGCATACTTTTTTAATGACCGTATACAACACGGCAGTGTTGCTTTAATTCAAATACAGGACTAATCATTCAGCTTAAAAGCAATAAGAGGGAATGGTCTTACCCCTTGTGCGACAAACACTTCGTACACACAGCATATCCCAATCACAGTGATGCCCTGCTCCTTGCAGAGTGTAGCAACAGCTACAAGGAGCACTGTCAAAACGATGGGTGTCCACACTGAAAGAAAAAAACAAAAAAATTGCTGTTGATTGGAACAGAATGATCTCTATTGAGAAGCAAGAGACACACGCCATTTATAAATGCTGAATGTTAAACTACTAGATTAGAATTCTTTTTGACTGTTCCAATAGTTAACTTTTCCCATGGCATTAGGCAAAACTGTTGAAACTTTGCTGGATTCCATAATATTTCAATTTTTTATTTACATTTGTTTCCCCCAGGACAAAAGGCCTCAGAATAGACATAGCAGACTGAAAGGGATGAGGAAAGTCAACAGCTGAGTAAAGGTAAAGAACAACCTATCTTATTTCTAATAATCACCATGATAATGTTGACCTTGAAACTGCTATAACAAGGGAAATCTTTCATGCAAAACAAAAACAATTATCTTTGTATTTGGTTCTAAAGTGACACGTGAAAAATCTTTAGGAACTGCAATACTCCTAATGTCCTTTCAGGACATGAAACGAGATGAAAAGATAAAAGAGAATGCATACTCACTGGTCTTGAATTGAAAAAAATCACCCACATATGCCAAAGTTGTCAGATTGAGCATTTCAAAAAGTTTAGATTGTAAAATTTCCTGGTTGTCACTCACAAACTTAGCATTCAAATCTGTGCAGTTGGTTTTCTTTTTTTACATTTCAACTTTTTGCTTTTACAGAAATATAGAAAACATTAGTTGTGGGAGGACCTTGGGAATAACTAGTGTCACTCTTCATTATGAATCAACGGTCCTTGTAGTTGTTGGACTGTGGAGGCCTGCCTCATTTTTACGATGTCTCAGTTGTGCAATCAGCTATGAATACTTCCTTTACTGCATAAAATAATTATAATACTTTGGCTCTTAAGACGACAATGCTTTTACGTCTTGAATAACAGTCTTCAGTGGCAGGTTTTAAACACACCACTGCACACAATGTGTACAAAAATCAATGTTTATGTAGCACTTAAGCATAAGTTAGTTAGTTAAAGCAACTGTATTTATGATGCACATCATAACGAGCACCCATTATGTATACAGACTATTGTGCATGCACAGCTATTATAATCTCCACAGACAAAGCATTAAAACAGAATGGAGCAGTCGCAAATAAATGAAGTAGCTGCATATAAAAGGCCTCCCAAGAACTTTGTAGGCATGGAACTGCATACTGAGGAGTGATGGAGGAACATTAATCTTTGTGATGTGTAAATATATATCTTCACTTAATCTTATACATATATGTCTTCAGTAATTTAGGTCTAAAGTAGGGCTGGGCAATAAATTGAAAATGAATCGAAATCAACATTCAGAACATCCAGTCGACAAACTTTTCTTTATCTATTATATCAATTTTTTAAACTTTTTTTTATTAATTCTGTCATTTCCCCGTGGGTTCATGTACTGTCTCTTTAAAACCACACTACAACACAATAGTCACATGATTCTGCCCTTAACTGCTACATGGAAGCAACATGAAGGAGAACCTAAACGCTGAGGCAGACTGAGTAACTTGAGCAGCTTGCACCAAAGGAAACACAGTGTCTATTGTTTTGAACGTGTTGTTTTGACTTTAATTAAGACAACACTGAACAAAAAGTCAAATGTAAACACTGAGGGGAAAAAAAATTGTAGCGACCAAACACAATCACATACCAAATATGAACAGTGCTCAAAAAACAAGACAGGAACGTGCTCCAAGCAACATTAGAAAAAATATCCCAGCTTTAATACTGGAGCATACAGGAGTTACTGAAATATGAGGGTCAAAAATACAAAAACAAAATAACAGTTCATTAATCGTATTGTGGTAAAATGTACAATTAATTAGATATTGATTCACACTCATATGGCCTAGCACTAGTCTAAAGGCTTATCCATAAAAACAAATAAAATAATATTATGAGGCAATTACGAACTGTGAAATTCATTCCTGTAATCAAGGAACGTGTACAAAATTAATTGAATTTTTTTCTATATGTTTGTCATGTTTTACTCCACTACATGTCCTACAGCTTCCATACCTTTCTGGAAACTGGTTGCATATTTTTAAAGAAATGTAACTTATCCAAAAACAGCTTCTCCCCATGATCCAAGTAACCCCAACAACATTCAACGACACTGCTGCAAAGGACTACCTCATATGTAATATCTTTGGAATTTTTTTCTGAATAATGACCATTTTAATGGAAAATTAACTAAAAGTATGGCCACTGCTTTTACATAGTACTGTACAAAATGAACCAAGTAGTTTTGAACATCTGAGTTGAGCATCTGCTTCTGGGTGCTGGAAAGTTAACTGTGATTGTGCCACAGTCATCAGTTTTTGGAAGCCCAATTCTGCCAGAATTGACCTTGCTGCCGGGGTGAGAGTTACGTTTCCTGTCAATCAAGAAGCAATGCAGTCAACTCGTGTGTGTGTGTGTGTGTGTGGGTGGGTAGTTGGGTGGGGGTCTTCTTCCAAAGAAAATATCTGGCATGACCTACTTCTAAGTGTCTGTCAATGGCAGCATCATATTGGAGGGGATTAAACATGGAGTCAAAACAACACACCATTTTATTTGATGCATACAGAATCTTGTTCTCAAGGGTTCTGTGTGGGGAGTAGTAGAGGCTTAAACACTAAGGACAAGTCCCAGCCTGTGTGGGGTGTCCCAACAGTGAACCTGTTCCAGCAGGCACGCACTACTCAGTGACATTGTAAAGACAAAGACGACAACTCTTACCAATGGTATGATTGGTGCCTTTTGACTTGGTGTAGGCCAGGAAAGCTGCCAAGAGAAAGATTGAGGACAGCAGCTCGGCTCTTCCCACAACACCTGTGACCTGAGAGAGAGAGAGAAAGGGAGAGAGACTCATGTGAAACATGGACTTATATTTCAACTGCCATTTGTCTGCAAATTAAGAATGTTGTACTGGACAAGGACTTGGTCAAACCACGCCTAAAAACACACATAAAGCCTTTTTGTGCAGCTGCAATTTGTCAGTGGAACATAGAACATGTCAAAAATATAATATGTCAAAAAAATTTGAGGTTTGAGAGTAAATTATTCACTTTAAAATGAATAGGAACATGCTCTCTGAACTGAACGTACCTGAAAATTATTTTTCTGGAATAGTCACCAGCACACGTAACGGCTATTTTTTCCAATTACTGGAGTGCAGCTTTTTGTTCAATATCGCAATTATTACAATTAAGGGGGCAGCCAAGTTCACAGATGACTACAGTCTAAAGAAATATGTGTATAATCTCATTACAGCTCGTTATGCACTTGGTTACATTGTTAAAAATGAAACTAGAAAAGCAGATGTGTTTTAGAAATTATAATGACATATACATTTACTAAATACATTGTTTTAAAGATGAACAGACAAATATATTATCACTCAACATAACCCTTTTACAGAATACAAATCAACCATCTTTTCAACCTTTGCCCATTTTCCAAAGGAAATAGATAGCATTATGCTGAAAAAATAAAAGATACAAAATATGTAGTTTTCTAAACTAATGATGTTCTAATCTAGACTTACGATGAATTTCCCCCCACCATTTTTTTTTCTTACACCTTCCCAACTCCAGCAGATATTCTCAGGAAATAAGAAGGGTCTCTCTGATAAATCAGCAGATCTAATATTTCACATTAACAGAATCTGGAAAGAATTTTTTTGGTCCAGTCACTGCAAAAGAAGACTGAAACAAGCTATCTATTACTGCCACCATATGGAGGTGTCTGCAATGGCAGTTTAAATAATGAAACCAGTCATCTGAGGAAAAAGTCACAGCTTTTCCCTCTATCCAATAACTAAATAAAACCAGTTGCAATGAGAACAATGATGAGGCTCGTTCCCCAAAGTCAAGTTTATTACAGCGTAAACTGTCCACAGCTCAAGGGAAGGCATGCCTGTAAGCACGCATACACTTTCAAATCTCATCCGCACAAATAAACATGAAGAGGAAGTCATGAAGAGAACAGTCTGTTCTCTGTGTCATCATCAGACTCAAGTCTACATTCATTTATAAGGAGAAAGTCCAGATGCCACCATCCTTGGGGTAAATCTCCGATCCTGCTGCTAAAGCCTGCTTTGTACAGAGACTGAATGAATACCAACCAACTGGCACATAACAAATCACAGGCCTGCTTTTTTCTGAGACTTCTTTTAAGCATCTCAGCCAAAAACAATCCCTAGCAAATATAACTCAACCCCTTGCCACCCATTAACTGGTGACTAAAACAAAGTCTGAAAAAGTTTAATTTAATTTCATTTTAATTAAAGTATACAGTGGATAAATAAATGGAGATGTCAAACTACATGTGAATATATTAATGAATGAGCAATGTTGGACTGCCAAAAATATCACAGATTTCAGACAAAGAGAAAGAGTATTTTAGAAACAACTTGAACTGGGAATCAGTTGGCTGGGAAATTCAGGTCTTCAGGTGCTCAGGGACATAATTTAAGCTCAGCATAGGTTTCAGGGATGAGTTTAAAAGGAATTATATTTGAATGGAACATTACCAGAAAATTATTTTAATTTTGCTAATAAAAAAAATGTAAATTGCACTTAATTTCACCATTGACATAAACCAACAAGTTAAATTCATATTGGCTAGTCTTCAGAAATCCAGTTGTTTCCACTCTAGGAGGAGGCAGTATATTTTAAAAAATACTTTACACTTCAAAATATCAGCTCCGCTACCTTACTGTAGACAGAGATGCTGCACACAATATAAAATAATGCTCAATGCCACATGCCAGCTAGAGGGCTAAACACCCCCCCACCCACACGCCCATCACCACCACCATGAGCGTTAAGATATGGAACATTGGTTGAGTGATAGCAGACAATTGAATACTTCGGGGAAAAGTTGGTTTTTGCTTTTGTGATCCAGAGAGGACGGTTATGTTGCTGCTGGAATTCAGCTTTTAATTCACATTTTTGGGGAAAAAAAAAAAAAAAGATTTTGATTGGTGGCATAGATGATCTGTTTCAGTGAATCTTTACCTGTCAGGTCTAATTGCAGAATGATCTGATGCCTTCCCACATTTTGAAACATGTTTGATTTCTACAGCTTAAAACAGTCACAAGCCCTGTGGTGCAAGATCAGAGATCAGAAAGATAGAGAAAGTACAGAGGGGGGGAAAAAAGGAACGTGTGTGTCTGGCGATAGAGGACCTGCCTGCTGAATTCTGACAAAAATGTAGCTTTATAAATTTAGCATCTCAGGAACAAGAGCTTTAAAGGGTACATTTAAATTATTTTAAATTAAATTAAAGTGAACACAAAATATCAAAAGGATCAAACACCACAGCAGCATTCTCCACTGTCTAAACAGCCCTGTTCCAAACGACCAGTTTCAGCACCTGCTTCTTTAATTAATAATGAGCCACACGCATCTCACCCATAAGCATGAAACAGCAAAAAGCAAAGCTGTCATTATCTTTTTTTTTTTTTTTTTTACTTTTTTTTCCCCTGTTCTCCCCCTTTTTCACCAGTTATGCATAGTTACTCTGTTCCAATTTTTGCTTGTCTTTCTAATTTCTCTCTTTCGGTCACGTTTGCCTCACACAGTTTAACCTACATCTGCATGAACATGGGCTTGTGACTGGAGTGGAGATATTCAGATGGGCAGATGGTATTATTCTAATAACCCTGCACTTGATATATAAAGTTACAGCACACAAAAAAAAAAACTACTTGGTGATTTCAGAGTTTGTGGGGTTAGTAGGATCCAGGATCCCAAATGTATGTGCAAAAGCACTGAAAAGACTTTGCATAATATGTCCCCTTTAAGGCAATCACCTTAAAATGTCATGTCTGCTAGATAGTTTTAATGCATGTAGCTAAAGACTGTATGTCAATAATATAGTGTGTCAGGGGCTAGAAACTGTTCCACCATGTGTTCACTCACAGCTTCTGTGTGGATGGGGTGGACTGCAAACAGCAGGGCAGCCACCAGGCTGGTGGAGCGGTCCAAGAGCAGGCGGCAGAATCGCAGGAAGAGGATGCAGACAGCAGCGTGGAGAAGCACGTTCAGCAGGTGGTAAGAAACAGGATTCAGCTCGCTCAGCAGGTAATTGAGGCGGAAGGTGAGGACAGTGAGCGGACGGTACGATTTATGGCTTCTCTCCTACGCAGACATAGAGAATCATTTTAGGCAGATGCATCGTCATCAACATTGCTCTTGTAAATCTTCAACATTAATTTAGAGCTGATGTTAGATTAGCTGTGGAGGAGGAAATAGGAATGGTTGTTTCCCACATTTTCAGTAAGCAAGTCAATCACACATTTTAGTTTATTTGTCTGAAATGAGAAAGACACACCTGTGGGACAGGTAGACTAGATTACACTGTATGTGTGTCAAATGAATCAATCACTATGCCTTGTCAAAGCCTAAAAACCACACTCTGTGGAACAATATTTAAAACTAGGTGGTAATCTATGGTCTAAACTCATATACAGCCTGTAATACTGCTTTTCAATTTTTCTGCTGTTTTACAACCATTATATTCATGATTTATTACACAAAGTTCTAGAAAGTTTGTTTCGTGTTTGGCAATTATATTTTCAGCACATTTCTCATAATAACCAAGATCTGAATGTTAACTGCAATATATTTCATTTTACAGCATTTGGAACTATCAGTTATATAATGTGTAAATAAATATTAAGATTTATAGTAAGTAACATTACTGTTCACTTTACTGACGCACAACTGTGCAGCAATGCACAGCTCGAATCACATCATCAAGTTTGCAGATAACATGACTGTGGTGGGTCTCATCAGCAAGAACGACGAGTCAGCATGCAGAGAGGATGTTCGATGGTTAACGGACTGGTGTAGAACCAACAATCTGTCTATGAATGTAGACAAAATCAAAGAGATGGTTGCTGACTTCAGAAGGACAAGGTGTGATCATTCTCCACTACACATCGACGACTCCACTGTGAAGATCGTGAAGAGCACCAATTTCCTATAGAGCTCACATGGCAGAGGATCACACCTGGTCCCTCAACACCAGCACCATAGCCACTAAAGCCCAGCAGCATCTCTACTTTCTGTGATGGCTGAGGAAGGCATATTTCCCACCTCCCATCATCCTCACTATATTGTACAGAGGAAACATCAAGAGCATCCTGAGCAGCTGGGTTTGGGAATTGCACCATATAAAATTGCAAATCCCAGCAGCAGGTAGTGAGGACAGCTGAGAAGATCATTGGTGTGTCCCTCTCCCCACCATCAAAGACATTTACACATGCCACATCTGCAAAGCAACTAGCACTGTGTGCTGCTAACATCTATTTGACTGAATATCATTAGTATGTTGCTGCTAAACTTGTGTACAGTGTTTACATTTATACCAAAAATGGACAAAAAACTGCTGCTAAATACACTGTTTACATTTATACCAAAATGGACGTAACTGCACCTTATTGCTCCCACTACTAGTGGGCTAACTGCACTGTCCCCCTCCCTTTATTTATTGTTTATTGTCCATTGTATCATAAATTGTCTTGCATATTCATTGTAAATCGTCTTGCATCATTCACATGCTACTGCACACATGCTGGGAGAAAAAGATGGATGGGCGGGGGGAATACTCATATGTTTAAAATTAAAAGGTAATTGTAACAGCATTGACTAGTGTCAGTTTATTTGCTCTACAGCTGCACTGGTCATAAATAAGAACTAGTATCAATAGCAAGAATGCAAGACAGCAATAAATAAATTAATTAATAGCAGAATAATTTAATGTTATTCTTTACCAGTGACATATTCAACAAAACAAAATTTTGCAATTCATCATAAGTAAAATATCATAATTTTGACATGTTTGTTAGTAACACTGATGCTGTTTTGTACATGGTAAACAATTAAAACTAACAATCATAAAGACTTGTTTTCTCAAAGAGCATGTCATGTACTGCTTAATCAAGTCACACTATAGGGACCCTACCTCTGACATGGGGGTCCCCCAAAAATCATTGAGAAATAGGTTCTGGATAGGCGTGGAGGGTCGGAGGTCCTTGTTATCCAGAATAGCTGAGACATCATCAAACACAAATCCACACAGCAGACTGTTCCAGTAGCAGCCCACCACCAGTCCAGTCAGCAGGCAGACCTCCTTCCACAGCAACACAGCCATCACTGACGTGAAACCTCATTGAGCACTTTAGAGATAGAAAAATCAATTCTGTCAATTCTCATGAAACTGATCTCGACTTACACCCCACCGCTCACATGTAGCTCATAATACCAATTTAAAGTTCTTTGAAATGCCAGGGTATACACTCGCAAAATGTAGCTAATGTTTAGGTACCGCCAATGTCTCTTCTGAAATTAAGGGTATTAATACAGCATTTAGACATAAAAAAAACAGGTAAGGAAATTATTGGAGCTCTATCACTCTAAAGAACATTTTGTGTTCCTTTTGTTCCTAAAGTTCCTTTTTTCCATAGGTTTCTTAGGTTTGGAATCTAAGACAATCTGTCGGTCTAAATTTGTCTTAGGAACAGTCCTCAGCCAGTGTGCCGACTGCTTATTGAGTGTGATACATCTTCTAGCTTATAAATACCACCCATATTTTAATAAGGACTGCAAGGTGGCGCTACAGGTAGTGTCGCAGTCACAACTCCAGGGACCAAGTCCTGCTCGGGTAACTGTCTGTGAGGAGTTTAGTATGTTTTCCCTGTGTCCTCGTGGGTTTCCACCGGGTGCTCCAGTTTCCTCCCACGATCCAAAAACACTTCTTGGTAGGTGGATTGGCTACTTGAGTGTGTCCATAAGTGTGAGAGTAGGTGTGTCGCCCTGTGAAGGACTGGCGCCCCCTCCAGGGTGTGTTCCTGCCTTCTGCCCAGTGATTCTGGGTAGACTCTGGACTCACCATGATCCTGAACTGGATAAGTGGTTACATACAATTAATAAATGAATGATTGAAAACCAAAAAGTAAGGGGATACTGCAGTCAATTTTCTTAAGAGAATTAAATGAATTAAAATAACCAGGGGGAAAGAAATGCTCTCTGAATGTAGTTTTCATTTGACTCCACTGCTTGCTTGTATTTTGAGTATAATCAATTCAGCTAATTAAAGAGTGCGCAAATTAAAGGAGTACCCACATTTTTGCAAAACACTATCTAATTTTAAAATACACTTCTTACACTTTGTTGAAAAGTAAATATTTTGTGCGTAGAATCTATATTTACTAAACTAAATCACGAACCTTAAATGGGCTTCTTCTTCAATGTTTCCGTTCCACCTTAAATCGTGGGGCAGCTCCATTCAAGCTGCTGCACTATTTAAGGTAGAATGGAAAATTCAAAGAACCTGGAGAATAAACAAATTTCAGCTTTCTTCACTACGTCTTCAACATACATATTTCAGCTCAATCCAGAGAACCATCCACACCCCGCCAGCTAAAAATCATCACTCAAATACGACCTTATACAAGGAATTCGCTCCCTACAGAGGGAGGCTGAGCAGCAGACGCTACTGGCTGCTCTGCTCAATGTCTTGAAAGAAGGTTTTTACTTGAAACAGCGTCGGAGAAGCTGTATTACCCGCTTAATGCTTGCGACCCACCTTGTCATGGCTTTGAAGAATTATTCTGAAAGGGAATGTCTTTGCGTGTTTTAATTATGCTGCAGTCTTTCAATCGAGATTTTCAATGCTAATAGCTTTCTTCTGCTGGAGTACAAAATAAAGGTTCCGGGCCGTTACACTGCTGGACATTTGTTTTCTACTTTATTAACGTTTTATATTTTTTATAGTAACTTCGTTACTTTAGAAGCTGGTATAAAATATTTTAGTTCAAAAATTGAAGGAGCCAAATTTTACAAAATAAATGTAAATAAATATAATACATATATTTAAAAAAGTAAATAAATAATAAATACATAAACAAAACTAGTAATATTATTAAATGTTGTAATATTTATTAAACTAACTGATTATGATTATTGTAAACAATTAAAATCCAACAGAATGTAGTAGATATTTTATACATAGTTGTCTGCTTTTATTATGAAAACAAACTCACACATGGATACTAAAACAGTGGCTGATCTCCAAATCATCTTATTGACGGGATAATATGAGAATTCAAAATAATATGGTTTGTAGATTTCTTTTGGATCATTTAGGACAAGTGGTTCTGGGAGCAACGCCTGGTTTTAACGGTAGCATAGCAACCGCACAAGAAAATTGAAGGTTTGAATTAGCCAGGTGGCTAACGACAGCGAGAAGACACAGTTAAATATAAACGTCTGACTGGAAGATGCGAAACTAACTGCATATTCTTCATGTACGTGGAGAGTGCAGTTGGTAACTGGGCTAATTTCACGGACTGTGTCAAGTTTAGAAACTGAGCTAACGGTGATGTTTGTGTGTGACTTGGGAACAATTTAAATACAGAATAAAATTTCCGGTTCTGAAGTATTTCTCCCTTAAACACTTCTTTTGACTAGCCCTGTTATTTAACAGCATGTTAAGATGTTTGTTAGCTTTTATTTTGAAGATGCAGGTTAAAATATAAAATTATATATTTTAAAAACCCTAACTATTTTTACACTGTAGCTTACAGTAGCACATTATATTAGGAAATATTCATATTATCTAATTAAGACCAAGCAACCCTTCATATTTTCCATTTTTCCGTCCGACCCTAGTAGATAGCGATAACTATCTCCAGATACTCTATAAAATCTCCGAAAAACCCTTCATTTAAACTGTGAGTTATTGTAAAGCTACTTGGATATTTATGTAGTTCCACTGGCAAGAATTTGACACTACACAAACTGGAAAATGCCTCCAGACACAGACTGGAAACGGCTTATGAGCGTTGACCCTGAGCTTTTGGAAAGTGAAGAGGAGCAAAAGATCTGTGACATTATTCTGAAGGTAATAAAATCTATCAACTAGACAGACGATTTGCATGCTTCTTGTTTTCATATGACTTCACCTGACACCCACCTATGAATAATAAAAATGTCTAACCCCTCTTTGTTCCTTGGATTTAAATGAACAAATCATCCAGCATCTCTACCAGATCTCAGTCATGTTCTTAAAGTAGAATGTTTAGGTTCCAAATCAAACTTATTTAGAAAATAAAGTTTCCCATGATATGAGCCCTTTAAATCTTTGTCAAATGCAATAGCAATTTTTTTTAATTAAGATTGTTAAGATGTGTTAATTAGTATTTGGCCACATATTGTGATATCAGTACAGAAAATGTGCTCCTTGCATAGCCTTTAGATATGGTAAACCAGAGGACATAACTCCACAGAAAGCCTACAGACATTTATAGCAGTCTGTCAGTGAAAATGAGGCTAAGGCTTTGACTAATTTGCACTGTAAATTGAAATCATATTTTTAATATTGTTTTTAAAATCAGATAACCTGATTAAGTCTAGTCCTTGATTAATAGTAGTTGGCCCATAGCTGTAAATACTACTACTTATTGCTCAAATAAAAGAAAAACATGAGAGACAAAATCAGATCATTCCTGTATCCATGAAAACTGACACAGTGCTTCTCATTCTGCAGATCCAGCAAAGAGAGCTGAAGGAGAAAGAGCCTGAGAAAACCATTCAGCTTTTCAGAATCTCACAAACATTACTGAGGGTACAGCTCTTAAGATATTTTCACTCATTTGACCTCATCTAAATGATTTTTTTGATCAAGATTACACTTAACACAAACTCTCTCAAAACTTGTCTAGGAATGGGCAATGTGACAATATTTTTCTTATCATGGTAAATTATGCCTTAATATATTTAAAAGCTAATTTGAACACCTTAAACTCTTATAAAACCATAAGCAGCATGTTTCATTCAGTTTTATTCATTGTGCTGTACATTTAGCCAATTAGAATATCGATATGTTTCCAATATCAGCATGTACACTTAGTATTTTTGTAAAAATATTCAACAGACTTTATAAAGTCTAGTTAGATGTTGTGACCCCCAGACGAAATAAATGTGATGTATAGATATGCACTTTTACCACCACAGATTTGTTTGTATACTTTTGCTGTAATAATGCACATTAATATTATTATTTTTTAGTGTTTTTATATTAGTATTAATATTCTAGCTAATTTGACTCTTCTGATTGTGCTGAAGCTGAAGTTGGAAGAAATAAACTGTGCATACGATGTTGTCGACAAAGCTGGCACAGAGCAGGCGAGAATTGGTATGTGCACATTGCTAGGTTCGTAAAAGTAGTTGGTGAAAATCTGATCTAAAGTATGACATAATTTAATCACAAATATTTCTTTGTCATCAAACAGAATCCGAACTCAAGGCAAGGATATTTAAGTTGGAGAATGACCTGGAGGTAAGAATGTGAACCCAAAACAAAACAAAAAGTACGAATATTTTACCTGATATTGTGGCAGAAAGATCTACCAGCACCAAGATACCTGAGATATAGCTCAGAGACACAGACACAGTGGCCTTTTATTGTTCTGTCTTAAGAGCTGGACAAGCTTAGGAAGATTAGTAGGCTAATCCCTTTTCACTGTGAGTTGTTGTCAATTACAGCTGTACATTTTTGTATCAAATAACACAATATTTTAACAGAACATATGACATGTTGTACTTAATTTTAAAAAAAGCTGCAGTATAAAGACTTCTGGGTAGTGCATGCAGAAAGAGAAGTAGGGTTCTAGTTGTGTTGTTGAGGCTTACTCACACCTGTGATTGTCCAGATGGCACAGCGCGCAACAGGGGGGCGAGACACCCGCTTCCTCCGCGATGAAATCCGCCAACTGGAGACTCACTTGGAACGCAAGGAGAAGGAGCTGGTCCAGCTGGAGAAGGAAATGAGTAAAGAGAGGAAAACTAACGAGGAGGTACAATATGGCAAGATTTTATTTCTTATCTAGTTTTTATACAGTTGTTTGTAAATTTAAGACACCCCTGATTTTGTTGATCGTCTGTGGTGAAATGAACCTGTATTGTCATTACAGGTTGTACTTATACAACGAAATTGGGTTACAGCCCCCCATCCCCTTGGTGCACAAATATATACATGGTGTTTTTAATGCTAGTGTACTATATATTTTATTTGTGTATTTATTTTATTTTGAGTATTTAATATTTACTTTGAGTTTCGTCAGTGGTCTTCAAAATTTTCACATACTACTAATATCAGAAAAACATTTGTGGAACAGTAGTACAAATTAAGGAACCTTTGTTTTTCTATAAAGCCATTTTTAATTATTTGTCTTACAGTATGGCATCTCTTGGTATTTTTAGGACAGATAGCATAGGGTGATACACCTGGCATTGTGTAATAACAGTATCTAATATTTTGACTAAAAGCAAACCACAGACTCTCTTTAACATGCTTTTTGTATACACTAGCTGTCACTACGGGCAGAAGAGGCTGAAGATGAGAACAGGAAGCTAAAAAGAGAGGTAAATTTGCATCACTGTCTACTGTCTAATACATGTTACTGTCTAAAGGTACTGCTCTGTTGGAAAGCCTAAGGCACCCGCAAGCACAGGTGCTTTGGTCGAACGTTTCATTAGTCCATCCTTTTCTGTCTTTAAAGCCCCTGGGAACCCATTTTGAAATTTAGTTTTTTCTTGGTATAATTCTAAACTTTGTTATGTGAAACATTCTGCAATTTATATAAAAAAAAACACAACAGAATTATGATAAATCTCTCATCAAAAATGACCAAAGTAAGCTCCTCGGAGCTCTCTGGAAACGGTGTGGGCATGGTCCATTGCTAATGACCGAGTGTGACTGATAGCTCTCTTCTGGAGAACCGAATGCTGTTTACGTTTCCATGGCAACACAGCCCGGAGAAAGAGCAGTCATTTTTATAATAATCATAATCATAATTTGCAATAAACTTGCTGAATATTGCACATAACACCCACGTTTACCATCATACAAATAAAAAAATATATATGGGTTCCCAGGGGCTTTAAATTGCTACATTTATGAAATTCCATCATTGTTTCTGTTTTTTATGTTCTGATCATATTTTTTTCTCATACTTCCTTTGCTGTTTTCATGCATGCTGTATGAATTTGTCTTTCTTCTCTACCATCACTTTTCTGCTGCTCTTTTCATGCTCTCACTCTTTCAAGATAAAGCAGCTTAAGAAGAAGGTAAGTCACTTGGAGAGAAAAGACCTTTCAGCTTTTCATAAGCATAATGTCGGGTGGTACAACTCAAAATCTGCTATGTGAATGTGTTTGGAAGAAGGAAAACAAGAAAATATTGCATAAGAGCAGAAAAGAACTTGTTGAGCTTCCCCACTTATTTGCTACAAAGCCCATTCTGGTGATCCTTCTTGTGATATCCTGTGCTTTGCTTGGTCTCCTGTAGAATGAGCAGCTTCATCAGGATGTGGAGTTCTATAGGAAAGAGCTTGAGCAGAAAGACTCTCTCCAGACCCGAGAAGAGAGCACAGAGACTCAAAGAAGACTCAACAATGCCAACCAGCAACTTTACCAGTGCATGGAGGACCTGCAGGTCTGCTGCAATCTGCTTCTGGTTCATTTTGATCCGTTATCCTAATACATCCCTACATTTAGGTATTTTTAAGATATATTTATCTGAAGACCAACCAGGGACTATTGTAAAGTTTTATCAGAAAAGTTAATACTGTGAAATGACGAACATACAGCCTGTTAATTCCCTTGACTTTTACAAGAAATGTTAGATACTCATATGTCTACACCCCCTTTGACATATATAGTATGTCTAATTTTAATAAATATTCTACACTGCTTTGTTAAAGTTGACACTGAAATGTTAGCTAACATTATTTTAGACTTTTGATATTTTTAGATTTTAGACTTTATATATTTTTAATATTTGCATGGATATAATGAACAACTGCAATATTAAGGTGAGGAAAACTTTAAATGTCAGCTTTAGCTTGCTGCCTACAATTTCCACAGGTGTGCTAGCAGAATTTGGCACTGTTGAAGTGATAATAGGAAACTACGTATTATTTTATTTAAGGAACTAACTTAAATGAAAAATAAATAAATGTACTGGAATATCTCATTGTTTATTTTATGCTGGTAATTACAGTTTGAGGATAATGTTGAGTTAAGAGACCCATACAGAGTGTGTTAAACAAGTTCTCATTAGTATATTTAAATATTATTCATGTAAAGCCTTCTCCTGGTATTGATTAAACCCTAAAAAGAGGCTCAACTGTAACTCGACACCTTCGCATTCATTCAGTACATGTGGCTATATCAATTTGTGATTAGCATCTGCCTTTATCTCCATAAATCTCCCCCATAGATTGATTTATATGGAAAGCCTTGTCCCGCAAATGGACAGAATTGGTTCCTTTGGTTAATGTATAAATCTCTGTCTGCCTCAGTCTGCCTGTTTGAGATTGTCATTGCAGTTTCAAAGTGAATATCATGATATGATCATTCCTCTAGTGTATAAACAATGCCACACAGACATGCTAACAAGGATAAAAACTTGATCTTTATTAGAAATGTTTGTTTTATAAATGGGGATGATTTTCAATTTGTTTATTCATACTAGCAAATGCTCATGAACTTGCTATGGGAGTTACCTATCAAGGAAGGCAAATTACTATTATCTATCACAAGGGGAAGTGCCTAACTAATTGCACTACCACAGATCCAGCACCCCCCAGGAAGGAAAACTTTAGAAACTTAAAAAACTGAGGCTCCTCTGGAGAGGGAAACTCCTACCTGGAAGAACAGGACGTCCTCACAACAGGGAACACCTTGCACCTTGTAAACCCTGAAACTGCAGTCTTGAGGGGGAAAAAAACATAAACCAGAGGCAGTATATGAACTGAGTCTGACTGTCATCACGGACTGATGCTCTGCTGACTGAACAAGCTTGGTTCACATATCACCTCTGGAAAGTTGATGGTGGTCTCTCGAGATGTGTTTTCAGTTTCCTCAGGGTGCGAGGTGTTCTTTTGCTATAGGCAGGTTGCCATGTTCCAACAGGTTGGAATGTAGACCAGTTTTGTTGTCGGGGGGCTGTATTTATGGTAGCGCAGCAGGTAGTGTCGCAGTCACACAGCTCCAGGGACCTGGAGGTTGTGGGTTCGATTCCCGCTCTGGGTGACTGTCTGTGAGGAGTTTGGTGTGTTCTCCCCGTGTCTGCGTGGGTTTCCTCCAGGTGCTCCGGTTTCCTCCCACAGTCCAAAAACACACGTAAGTAGGTGGATTGGCGACTCAAAAGTGTCCGAGTGTGTGAGTGAATGTGTGTGTGTGTGTCTGTGTCGCCCTGTGAAGGACTGGCGCCCCCTCCAGGGTGTGTTCCTGCCTTGTGCCCAATGATTCCAGGTAGGCTCTGGACCCACCGCGACCCTGAATTGGATAAGCGGTTACAGATAATGAATGAATGAATGGCTGGCTGGGATTGGGTAATAATTGGGTTTCTGTAGGATGTTTTAATATAGGGTTAAAATAAAAAATATATATAAGGGTTACTATGTAGCATTTGGTCTTAATAGAAATGGTCTCTGGTTTCTTAAGAGAAAACCTTAGCGATAACTCAGCTGCTGTACTCCTATATGATTTATTTCTATTTTGATACTCCCATACATCTTATCTGTTTGTCTGGCAGCACGCAGAGGATATGGCTGCCAACCTGAAGAGTGAAAATGAGCACTTGCAGAGGAACCTGGAGGAGTCTGTGAAGGAGATGGAAAAGATGACAGATGAGTACAACAAAATGAAAGTTGTGGTCCAGCAGACAGATGGGGTTGTAGACCAGCTGAGGAAAGAGAGAGACCAGGCCAAGCTCCAGGTTTTTTTATTAGATTATATGTACATAATGTACTTTCAGGCTATGCAGGCATTTTACAGCCTACGCATTTAGGTGACAATAAATCAGTCATCTTCACTTCTGTGTGTTTTCATTTTGTTGTTTTGGACTGAGTATAGGTGAGAGAACTAACACAGCAGATCCAAGCTCGAGCCGAGGAGGACGATCCAGTGATGGCTGCTGTCAACGCTAAAGTGGAGGAATGGAAGGTAAAATAAAGGTACTCAATGTGCCTGTTTTATGTTGGATATTTTTCGCACCATCAAACAAAGGAATCAAATGAATCAGATGGGTAGATCAACTATAAAACATTGGTTGTTTCACTTGGAGATAGCAAGTTACATCCTTGGCAATACCACAGTTAGAAGGCCCATGAGTCCAGTTTACCAAGAGTCACTTTGTGCTATGATAGGTACCATCTTGTTTATTGAAATAATAGAATTAGCCGTTAGTGTTCTCCTTTAAGCCTGTTGAACCATTTGGTAATGTTATTTTAAAAGTTTGAAAAGAGTTTTGGCATTACCCGTCTTACTCAAAATTAGGACGTAGATCACTGGTGGAATTTGACATATCTAAATAGAAGGAAGTTTGCCTATAAATATATAATGGTAAAATAATAATTATAATTAAATCGTAAACTTCAAAAAATCATAAAAATAATTTAAGTATCCAACCAGGCTAAACTTGCAGCATATGTGTTTTTACTCTCTGCATGCCCACAAATCAAGGAAAACTAGTCTAACTGTTTTTGTTTTTTCAGTTGTTTGCAGTTTGATAATGTGCCAAAACAGCAAGCACTGGTCTGGGAAATCTAATAAAAAATGCATTCACATAATTTGGCATCTTCAGCTATGGTGACAGCTTAATTACCTCCATGCTGTCAGCATCAGATTTATGTCTGGTGTTGTTGAACACAAACAGCAATTTGCATTTTAAAAGTCTCCTTAGAGAGTCATTACACTGCAATTGTTACTTGTCAGACTTTCCTGATTACACCTGTGAATGTTGTGTGTGTGTGCGTACGTGCATGTGCGTGTGTGCGTGTGTGTGTGTGTGTGTGTGTGTGTGTGTGTGAAGATTGTGTTGACAGGGAAAGATGCGGAAATCATGGAATACCAGCAGATGATTCGAGACCTGAGAGAGAAGCTGAGAGCTGTCAACATGGATTCAGACAAAAGCAACATCATTGCACTGCAGCAGGTACCGCCAGTTCAAATCACAGGCTTCCATCTTCTCACTGTGGACCAGATTCCAGTCATTTCACTAGTCCTGTTTTAGTAAAATGAAAAAGGTATTTTTCATAGTACTAGATGTAGACATGTTCTGCTCTCTTAATCCATGCAATTAATTTCTCACAATGTTCCTGTGTAGTTTAGAGTCGAATTTCCTTCTATCCTTCTATCTAATCTAATTTATTCATGCTTTCACATTTCCATCCTTGTTTTTTTTCTTTGTGGTTCATTACTTACACGGTGCAGGTCATTTATGAGCTGTGTGGTGTAAGTATATTTGTTTTAACTGGTTGATTTTTTTCTTTCTTTGATCTGACTTTATAAATGTATATTTATTTGAGTTGTCATTACACTTATGCTGTCTTTTATATAAATATGCATGCTACAGAGAAGTTAGAAATGTGTTTTTTTGCCATTCAAAGGCTGTGCAGGAGAGGGATCATCAGATCAAGCTGCTGTCTGAACGAGTAGAGCAGTATACTGGTGAGATGGAGAGAAATGCCTTGCTTATAGAGGAGCTCAAGAAGCCACTGAAGAAAGAAAAAGGTTTAGTTCTGCCATAGAATAAGCTTCTTTCAAATCGATGAGTCTTGTATTGTTTTTACTGATGTACAGTTGGTGCTGACATCCAGAACCATAATTGATTTATTCTGCAGGGCTAGGTTCTACTCTGCAGCAGAGGAAGCTGGAGGAGCTGAAAGCTAGGCTTCAGGCAGCAGAGCAACAGGCACAACAAGCTGAACGTGCTGCCCACCTGGCCGAAGCAGATGCTCAAGACAAAGACAAGGAGTTGAGTGAGGTTCTCAGACGTATTCGCCTCTATGAGTCTGTGAGTGATCTCAGTACAGTTTTATTTTTGTTTTTCAGTTTTATAATAGTTCTCTCAACTTTAATTGGCATAATATCATTATGGTTTATTGAGGTGGAGGACTAGACATAAAAGTTTTAAATATTATTCTGTTATTATGGCACTAAAAATTCAACTTCTGACATACTTTAAAAGTTTTGTAAATGTTAAGTTCACCCACATTTTTTAATGTTGAATCCCCAGTAAACTTTATTAATTGTTCCGACCTATGGTAGCATATGCACCAGCACACATAAATACATATAAAACTCAGTTCAAAGCAGACACTGTCATAAAACAGAGGTAGCATTTGAACTTACAGTGGACATGTTTAAGCTGACTTAAGAAAAGTCAGTGTACACAAAATTGTATAATATCTGACATTCACTTGTTTTTGTTTCTGAAGTGCCCCCCCACCCCCCCCCCCCCTGCATTGCTGCTTGAAAAAGCCTCTTGTGTCTTCTTCAATTTCAGGGCACTGATGGACTGGAAGATGCTGTTGCAGAGATCAAAGAGTACAAAAAACAGATCAAGATTAAAGATAGGGAAATTGAAGCCATGACCAAGGAGATAAACCAGCTAGAACTGAAAATCAATGATCTACTGGATGAGAATGAGGAGCTTCGCGAGCGCCTAGGTCAGTCACATACAACATGAATATTTCTTTTTACAGTAAATAACCCGTTGGGTTATGCTTTTTATATTCCAACCATGTCATTTAATGTCTTCACTGATGTATATTTTAACATATTTTCTGTATTAGGACTAAACCCAAAAGAAGAAATGGATTTGACTGAGTTCCGGAGATCAAAGGCATTAAAACAGAGACAATACAGAGCGGAGAACCAGGTTCTGCTAAAGGAGGTATTAAGGCATTTTGTTTACACTAAGTTTAGGGTGCAGTATACCTTTTCTAAGGATAGGTCCAATATGCCATACGTTACAATGGATTTGGTTTCCATTGTAAACACAGCAATTAGAGCATTGCAACATGTGTACTCAGGTTACTGATTGCTTCTTCCTGCTTTAAAAGCTCTTAATACATAATTCAGGATGGACAATTAACTTTAATTTCCTTTTACAAATACAACAACAAACCACAGAGTGTTGTGTTCAGTAAACAGATGTGTGTTGTGTCAGCCTCTTTTATTCTGTCCTAGATTGAACGTCTTGAGGAGGAGAGGCTGGAGCTTAAACAACGTATTCGCACACTAGCAAAAGACAAAGGTAAAGGGGTTTGCTAGTAATATACTTTCCCAGATACAAAATATTCAGAAACACTGCTGTATGACAATATTCATAAGGCTACATTACATGCTGTATGAGCTTATAATGACAACAGATATTAACCTAAACATATGAAGTCTGTAATTTTTTGTAAACTGGTGTCAGGTTTAAATGCACTCCTCGACAGTGATGCTAAGGATGGGCTGAGCAGGTCCCTTATGGAAAGACCAGACTTAAGGTCGTCTGATGATGATGTCAAACGAAAAGTAAGTATCAAGGAGAAAGAAAACATTGAGAAGAAATGGCACAAAAATAAATAATAATAATGATAAATAATAATAATATTGTCATTAAAATGTTTGTACCTAATAACCAAAAAGAAAAAAATTAAAAACTCCCACTAATGAACAGTTTGCATTGTTTGATGTGTGCATCCATGAACTCAGACTACAGCACTGGCATTTGTTTTCTTGCTCTTTTATCTTCAGAATGAGTATCTACAGAAAGAATTGAACAGCAAAGAAAAAGAGTTGGAGCTAAAGAGAACAGAATCCTCACAGTTCAAAGCCAAAAGTGAGTATTAGCCAAGATATTTGGTTTTACTGTTAAAGCTTGGGGCGGCACGGTGGTGCAGCAGGTAGTGTCGCAGTCACACAGCTCCAGGGACCTGGAGGGTGTGGGTTCAAGTCCCGCTCCGGGTGACCGTCTATGAGGAGTTTGGTGTGTTCTTCCTGTGTCCGCGTGGGTTTCCGGCGGGTGCTCTGGTTTCCTTTCACGGTCCACACGTTGGTAGGTGGATTGGCGATTTAGAAGTATCCATAGGTGTGAGAGTGAATGTGTGAATGTATGTGTCGCCCTGTGAAGAACTGCACCAGTGATTCCGGGTAGGCTCCAGAACCACTGTGACCCTGAACTTAATAAGTGGTTACAGACAATGAATGAATCAATGATGAATGTTAAAGATTGGCTTCTGCGGTATTGATTTTTGTCTGTTGCACTGTTGCACTCTGCTGGTATTCCCCTCTGCAGTGAATGAGATGCTGAAGGAAAACCAGCAGCTGGAGCAAAGTATGAAGGAAATTTTGCAGGCCGTCAAAGAAGCACAGAACAAATCTCCTGCTCAGACTAGTATCCAAATCCCAAGTCTGGAGAGATTCCTCAATGTAAGTTCTTCTACATGAATCATGAGCTTGTTACTTGTACTTTTGCTAATAAAAGTAGTAATAGGTGTTCTAGAGATCCTATGACTTGTGTCCAGGCTTTAGAGATGAAGTACTCAGATGGAAAAGTGGATGTGAATGCACATTTGAGGACACAGTTGGATCAGCTGACCAGCAGAAACGAAGAACTGAGGCAAGAATTGAGAGGAGCTAGAGAGGAAGCTGCCAGCACTCTCACACAACTAATGAAAGCCAATGACAAGGTTAATCTCAGACTCTTTCTTCTTGGTGGTGAAAGTTACTGACTCTTGAAATTCTTAAGTCACTCGTAAAACTGTTTATAACTGTCCTTAAATGTCTTCTGGTCAGATTTCCCGTTTGGAGGGTGAGATGGAGGCAATAAGGCAGACAGCTGGCACAGCTTTGCCTTATAAGATTCTCTCATTACCTGAGGAAATGGCACCAACCAGTCTGCAGATCATAAACTCTCTTAATGAATACATGGTCCAGCTGTTACAGGTACACAGTAGACCACCTAAATAATTATCATTGTCTGAATAGAACTTTGTATCTACAGGATTGCAGGAGACAGAAAATACATCCTGAATGTTATATCCAAATCATTTTAGACCACTGTTATTAGTTCATTTCCCCATGACATTTTAACACAATGCAGAGGATAGTTGACGGTTTTAAATTCTGGGATATTAAAGTAAAAAAAAAAAAGGTTTCAAGATCATTCTTCTAACTGCACTGTAATTGCAATCTGTTTTCTTGATTTTTCAAGAGACATTTAATAATTAATATATGAAACCAATTTTCAGGAGATTAAAAACAAAGAAGACTCTAGCAAGCAACTTGATCTGGCCTTGGAGGAGTATAAAAGGAAATTTGCTGTCATTCGCCACAAGCAGGGGCTACTTTATAAAGAACATCAAAGGTTTGTGCATTTTAAATGATCAAAAGATCTGGGTAATGCAATATTGTATTGTGATAATAATGTCTATTTTTATAGTGAGAAAGAGTCTTGGCAGAAAGAGAGAGACTCGTTTGCTGAAATGAAAAACAAAATGGAAGAACAAAAAGAAGTGGATGTAATTAAGATCAAAGCATATAATGTAAGTTGTGATCAAATATTTCAATTTCATTACTTCGGCCTAAGATAGTTATAGATAGATGAGGTGGTTTAATTTTAAAATATTTTCAGAATCCATATTTCAGTTCATACTGAATTCAGTCTCCAATGTCTTCTCCCCGAATGCTTAGGACTGGCTGGAGGCTCTAGAGAAGGACCCTGTTGAGATCAGGAGGCAGGTTTCTGAAGCTGCCCGTAAGATGACCGTTCTTAAAGTGAATGAGAAGTCTCTGACCCGTCGTTACACAACCTTGCTGGAGCAAGAGCAGCACCTCAGGAGAGAGAACAACAAACTGAAGGATGACTTTGTCAAAATGGAGGTTGCAGTCACTGAAAGAATTGGCTATCTTCAAAGGTTCAAGGTGCCACATTCTCTTTCTTTTCCTCTCATAGAATATTTTTTGTGTGAATATCTTTCATCTTTGCAAATTTGCTATTTTAAGAGAACAGTTAAAGCAACCAACAATGGGAACTTCTAATGATGTCAACATCTATGAAAATGGCCATTATTTGAGCAGGTGGAAATTTGAAAAATAGTGTGCAATTGTCTTGAAATTGATTGTGTTTACTTTGACAGGAGATGGCTGCTTTCAAAATGGCAGCCCTACAGAAAGCTCTTGATGATAGTGTTTCATCATCAGAGCTGGAAAAAGCAAATAAACGGTATAATGATCTTACAATCAAATACAGAGATCTCCTTCAGAAGGACAATCACCTTGTTCAGAGGACCACCAGTCTAGAACATCTGCAGGTATGGGGTCTTAGATAAATGATGTAAAAACATATTAACAAAACAAAACACTTAGTATTTTCTTTCACTGATAATAAGAGAAAGATTAAAATAATTCTTGTGTACACATTTTTATTGGATTTTAAAACCTAAATAGAGTAGTTTTCTATTAATTTTACACCAATGTCTTGCAAAGAGAAATATTTAAAATATTGTCTAGATGTAAGATGTAATAAGGGTGGCACGGTGGCGCAGCGGGTGACTGTCTGTGAGGAGTTGGTGTGTTCTCCCCGTGTCTGCGTGGGTTTCCTCCGGGTGCTCCGGTTTCCTCCCATAGTCCAAAAACACACGTTGGTAGGTGGATTGGCGACTCAAAAGTGAGTGAATGTGTGTGTGTGTGTCTGTGTTGCCCTGTGAAGGACTGGCGCCCCTTCCAGGGTGTGTTCCCGCCTTTCGCCCAATAATTCCAGGTAGGCTCTGGACCCACCGTGACCCTGAATTGGATAAGATTTACAGATAATGAATGTAAGATGTAATATTTTAAAGTGTAAAGTCCTGAGACTTTGCTCTTAGCTTTGGCTTTGTTAACAGGAAGACCGATTCACTGTTACATATGTTTTTTTCAGACTGAAAACATCTCTCTCAGTGAGCACATAAGTTCCATCAACAAAGAACTTGAGATCACAAAGGAGAAGCTGCACACTCTCGAGCAAGCCTGGGAACACATCAGTGCAATTGGTAAAGCTCAATGAGACATTTCCTGACATTGACATATTTATCATGCATTTCAGTATAAGAGTGTTGATCTAGGATCAGTCAGCTTTTGTTATTTGGCTCTTAATAACTATGGCTAAATGAGCAGGGAGAACCATTATTTCCGTTAAAAGTATTTCACAAGAATTTGTCATATTACTTAAACTGAAACATTTGAGGATTGGCTAATAGCAATGAAAAATATCCTACGCTTTTAATGTTTTTTGGACAGGGTTGATTTTTGGCTAGTTTTACATGTCCTAAATCAATCTTAAGTATTGCTTGGATATTCTTGCTTTTCAAATAAATTAAGACAAAGTCTGAACATACGTATGTTTAATGAAATCTAATGTATTGACATTTTTGTACAATTAGAGAAATTTCAACACAATGTAAAGAGCAGATGCTGTATTTTAATAATTTTTTAAGAAGCGATTAAGATGCACAGGTTTGGAACAGTGATGCTTCAAAACTCCAAATATTCATAGATGCAGTCTAAATATGCTCTTTGTGAGCTCACTGAGCTGATGGTTCAGTTGTATGTGTCTGCAGGTGGAGAGAGTAGCATGGATAAGGCTGCAAAAGCTCTGGCCAACAGTGAGATTGTGTCTGTGTCTAAACGCATCACCACTCTGGAGATGAAGGAGCTGAACGAAAGGCAAAGAGCCGAGCATGCTCAGAAGATGTATGAGCACCTTAGGAACTCCCTCAAACAAGTGGAGGAACGCAACTTTGAGCTGGAGGCCAAGTTTGCTGAGGTGAGTCTACAGCCTGAAAACTGTAAAAGATTACAACATTGTCAGAATGCTGTAAATGTTTTAAGTAAGTTTAGCTGATGTTTACCAGCATGGAATTAAAGTGTAACATTGAAATATAACAATTTAAATTGAATAAAGTGTAACATACTTCCAGATGGCAAAGCAGAATTTGGAGGCCCAGCGAATAGAACGTGAGCTACGTGATGAGCTAGCCAACAGTGTTAGTAAAGAAGTCAGTGACGCAGACAGGCAACGCATTGCAGAGCTGCAGAAAAATGAATGCCAGCTCAGGATCGAGGTGTCTAAGTAAGGATATGTAAATAGTAATAGAAATAATAATATACCTGCAATAATTACTTTCCTTTCTATTACATGAATACAGTATAAAATGACTTTATCATACTTTTTGTATACTTGTGGTAGTCATGAGTGCCAAATGAATCTGATATGTTTAGATTACGGGAGGTGTCAGAAGTGGCCAAAATGCAGGTTTCTGCATTGGAAGCCAGGCAGCAAAGCCGTGAGAAAGAGGTGGAGAGCCTCAGGAGGCAGGTGCTTGACTATCAGGTAACCAGAGGTCTTTTTGAGAACTTGTGACATTAGGTTTACTTCTTACTGATAACTAGGAATTAAAATTTTTATTAAAATTAGTACATTGTCAGATTAATTGCAGTTTAAATTTACTTAAAACTTCAGTTGAAATGTGTCAAATGTAATTTTCCATGCAATTGAAAAAGCAGAGGATGTCTGGACTAAAGCAGCTGATATCAATATTTTCTCATTTGTATTCAAATAAAATTCACATACCAAAGTGTCTAATGCTATTTACAGATGGAAATGTAGTAAAATTGTCTTTTTATGATATTATATTTACTATGCTCCATTGCTAGGCTCAGTCTGACGAGAAGGCCCTGATTGCTAAGCTCCACCAGCACATCGTGGCCCTTCAGCTGAGTGAGACAGCAGCCATCAGCAAGCTGGAGGCCTTAACTGGCCGGCTGCAGAAGCTGGAGGCTCAGAAGCTGCGGGCAGAACAGCAGCTGGATGCAGGGCAGCAGGCTCTGTGGAACACGCGGCAGGAAGGACGCCAGCGTGCTCGCCACCTCCGCCAGGCTCTGCAGGCCCTCCGCACTCAGTTCTCTGGTGCCCTGCCTCTCTCTCAGCAGGAGAAATTTTCTAATACCATGCTGCAGCTGCAGGAGGACAGACTTAAGGCCAGGAAAGAGGCACAAAGGGCACAGGAGGAGCGCAAGACTGCAGAGGAGAGGGCACAGGAGCTGGAGCTACGTCTCAAAGGTCTGGAGGAGCTCATGGCCACACTGAAGGACACTAAAGGAGCGCAAAAGGTATTGGTAGAACTTCAAGGACAACCTTCCTGAAAGTGTCAGAAGAGAATATATATGTTCAAGTAGTGACCATGAAATTATTTTGAATTTTATGCAAAAAATCTGGTTTGGAAATGTTTTACACAAACAGGAAATCAGCACTTTGGTATTCATGATATTAGCATACTTATATATAAGATATAGTACTTCTCATGTTAAAGGCTTTATATATTATGTATTTAATATACTTATTTAAATGTAATAATTATATTTATGAAGCTGAAAATTATAAATCCTTAATGCTTAATGTTCAGGATTCTTATTTCTTGGTAGCATTATTTTGTTCTGTTTAGTGTAAATGTTCCCCTTTCTAACTCATGTAGGTGAGTGAATGGCAGAAGAAGCTGGAGGAAGCACATCTACAGGAGCTGAGAAAGAACAGAGAGCTGGTGGCTCAGAGAGAGGAGATCAGGTACTTGAAAAACCTGGTGGCTGAGCAGGAACATATCATCAGCAGCCTGGAGGAAGAACTCGTGCAACAGAACAGTGTAAGTTTAAGACTTCAGTTTGAACAGTTGAAAATGAATTAAAAACTACACAAAACTCACCAAAATGATGTAAATGCCTTTATATATTCATATACATTTTATTGATATAAAGTACTGTGCAAAAGTCAGAGACCATGATTTAATTGATGGATACCTAGTCAAAATGGCAATTTAGCATTTCAATAAATACATTTCAATAAATGAAGTGTGGTCAATGATTTTTTGCAATTGCAAAGTGTCTTTGCCAAATGCATGTATTTGGCTGTAGTTGTAACATGAAAAGGGGTGTTGAAGAGTTTAATTTCTCGCTTTCTCTCTCTCTCCATCAGCTGCTGGAAGAGCGTCAGCTCTTTTGGGATCAAAGGGAGGTGGAGCTGGAACGGAAGCTAGATACATATGAGAAACAGCAAAGCCAAATTATTGGTTCTGCACAGAAGGTGCTATCTGCACTTCACTTAGTTTGTATCCAGTAATTTTACATCAGAATCATATTTACTATAACCTATTTTATTGATTGTTTTATGTTTCTGGACACATCAGTCCTCGTTGTTTTCTGACAATGAAGAATTTTGTTTTCATTACATTAGCTGGCTCAAACAGTTACTGCCTAACTAAAATGAATGCATGTATCTGGTTGTTGGGTTCAGTTTGAAGAAGCAACAGGTTCTTTGCCTGATCCGAGCCAGCCTATTTCCCACCAATTGGACCATGCCCTGAGTAAAATAAAGGAACATGTTCGCACAATTCTGGAGACACAAGCCACTTGCAAAACTCTGGAGGAGGTCAGTGGTGTCTTTTTTTGTTGTTGTTGTTGTTATTCACTGCCCAGGAGTGTAAAATACCAAGAGGAATTAAAAAGTTACCCCAGATAAGTGCAGTTAATTACAGAAGTATATAATCTGTTAAAATTCAGTGTGCTTAAAATCTGTTTCCACATCAGGTCAGTTTCTTCTTCATGCATACCTTAAATATAGCAGTCAGAGGAGTCTGAATTTTTTACTTCCTACTGTGAAACGTGACTTAATCTCTTTTACTGTATCAGTCTTGTACTAGTCACTAATTTATAATGTTCTACTGTATGAGCAGAAGCTGAAAGAGAAGGATGCAGCTCTGTGGCAGACAGAGCAGAATGTGCTTTCACGAGACCGCGTCATCAATGAACTGAGGCTCCGTCTGCCAGCTGCTGCTGAGAGGGAGAAACTCCTTGCTGACCTCAGCAAGCAGCAAGACTCAGACAGTCAGCAAACCTTAAAAATTGCCCATCAGACCATCAGCAACATGCAGCTCCGTCTGGACCAGAAAGAGGAGATTCTTAAGAAGTACCAGAACCTTCTAGCCAAGGCTAGACAGGTACATAACTAATTTCTTGGTCAACAGCGGCAGGAAATCACAACCCAGTTTTCTTCTGTGCCTTTACATAAATAGAATACATTATTAGGGAGTGTCTCTGGTAACTCTCAATGATATATAGAGGTATTGGTAGGGGGCAGTTAAATGTATTATTCATAATACTGATTTTTACTTTTCTTCTCCCCCCTTGTAAACAGGACAATCATTAAAAAACCCAGAGGGCTTTTTGAAGCAGCTTAAGTCCCTTTCATACATGCATTTTCCCCAGGGGAGCTGTATGTGTTAACACAAATGTCCATAACATTTGTACCAGAACTTTATTATGTTAGCCCCCTAGCACAAAGTCCGTCATGAAAAATGTCATGTCTCACAGTCATCACCCCAGGCCTAAAGTACGCTGAACATTTCCAGATGTGAGAACGTGTCTGACGTGGGAAATCTCAGGCTGCGTGCTACATATGTGAATGGACAACTCCGGAAAATGTCGGGACCTAATTCTCTTGAGTTTATTTGAGAAAATGGTTTTAGTTTTTTACGTTTTGAAGGATCATTACAGGAAGACAAGAATTGTGATTTTTAAATAATAAACATAAACCTATAAACCATCCTTTAGGGAAAATATTTATGTTCAATTAGTAAATTTAGAGCTCAAAAACCTGTGGCTTTTAGACATTAAAATATCTGTTCATCTGTATCCTTCAGGAACAGGAGGAAAGGGCAAAACAGCATGCAGAGGAGTTAAGGAGCCTGCACCAGAAGTTGGACCAGCACACAGATACATCTCTGAATCGCTTCAAACAGACTGCTCTGGTGGGCTCCTGTTTCATTTTTAAAGACTGCTGAGGACCCTAAATTGTGAGCCTAATGAGGCTACAAGAATGGTATTTGGCATGTGGTACTGCATAGACAGTTCTAATTTAACATCATGTAAGCAGTGATACAATTTTAACACTTAGAGTTGAGTACCAGAGCTTTCATGCCACTGGAATCTCAAGCTAAGCACTGGTACAGTTATAGTTAATTGTTTGAGTTGTGTTACACATAATAAAGCAGGTGTCAGCTTTAAAAAGGTCTTAATCATTCCTACTATTACACTGTACTTGTGTCTGCGTTTTGTAGGAGCTAATGAAGAAACCCACCATCTCAGTGCCCACCACAAAACAACTGGCACGTCTGGCTGAAATGGAACAGACGGTGGCAGAGCAGGACACATCACTCTCATCCCTAATGCAGAAGCTGAAGACGATGACAGCAGAACTAGACAAACAGAGAAAAGTCACAGCCTCTCTGGCTGACGAGCACAGGGCACAAACAGTCAAGTGAGTCTCAGTCAAGTGGCACTGGGGCAGCCTATGGTTAGCTGTCAGATAGCTGTCTGACCCAACATGGAATTATGCCTATTAATATGAATATGCTAAATAAGCAATGCTGGACAAGGGTGTATATTTTACGTTCAAATATAAAAATATATAATTGTAAGTAAATAATTATAACTAAATTATTAAAAAAATAATCAACAACAATGATATGATGTTAAATATTATTTTGCGAAAACTGTATATCATTTAGGGCGGCACGGTGGCGCAGCCACACAGCTCCAGGGACCTGGAGGTTGTGGGTTTGATTCCCGCTCCGGGTGACTGTCTGTGAGGAGTTGGTGTGTTCTCCCCGTGTGTTTCCTCCGGGTGCTCCGGTTTCCCCCCACGGTCCGAAAACACACGTTGGTAGGTGGATTGGTGACTCCAAAGTGTCCGTAGGTGTGAGTGTGTGAGTGAATGTGTGTGTGTGTCTGTGTTGCCCTGTGAAGGACTGGCGCCCCCTCCAGGGTGTATTCCCCGCCTTGCGCCCAATGATTCCAGGTGAACTGGATAAGCGGTTACAGGTAATGAATTAATGTATATCATTTGAAAAGCTTTCTGCTCCTTTATGTTCAGCTTGTTTTTTGGTGCAGTGGAAAAATAGAGATGGTCTAATTGTTAGGTAAATGATGACGTTGGAAAATGGTCAAGTATACACAAATGTCACCTCAATGAATAAATAAGAATGTGGACCCATTAGATGTTTTATTATGAGTAGTAGTAGTAGTAGTGAAAAGTCATATCTCTACAACCATCAAGTGTGAAGTGACACGCTGCCTAATGATTTTTACAAAACTAGTCTGTGTTTTCCAGACTGGAAGAGAGGCATGCATCCCAGATGAAGGCAATGTCTCAGGAGGCAGAGGAGTTGAGGTCTCAGATTTCCCAGATGGAGAAAGAGCTGCACTACCTTCGTACTGAGCTGGAGGCCCAGAAACAGGCAAATGTACGCTCTCCGAGCAACACTATGAAGAATCTGGTCGAGCGTCTGAAAGCCCAGCTGGCCCTCAAAGAGAAGCAACAGAAGGTCTATTTCACTGCTATTTTCACAAGCTTTTATATAACATTAATGTCCTTGCGAGAGAAAATGGTCTTTCTCTTTTAAACTGCTCAGTGATATATTTAACAGTGTTTGGTTTAGTAATGCTTCACTTTAAGGTTTATGCATAATCTATTTGTGTGTGTGCAGGCCCTCAGTAAAGCTTTGCTGGAGCTTCGTACAGAGATGACATCCCATGCAGAACAGCAGATAATTGCAAACGCTGCCCAAAAGGAGGAATCCCTCAACATTCAACAGATTGTGGACAAACAAACCAAAGAACTCAAGGTCAGTACACTGGAAACAAATGTGAATGCATGCAAACAATTTCAGGATAATTGAGTATGCATTTGTTAAAGAAACGCTTCGGCAAAAGATCCGTTTTTTTTGTTTTTTTTTTCAGTTTCCTTAAATGTAGTCAGTCGGTCAAAGTATATTTTGTGTCCAAATTTTGTTTAATGTTGCTGAGACTAGAGATCAACATGTACCAAATATTTACGATTTTTGGAAATGTGTTTGCTACAAAGCAATGTTTTTTTTTTTAATCATTTGTTAGCCACAAAGCTACAGGTTAAACTAAAAAAGCCAATTTTTTAAATTCATCTGATTTCTGAACCTGTCACAGAAGGTTCATTGTTTTTCCCCCCACAATGTTACCCACGTTTCTGCGGGTATAATCAGTATCTTTGAATATGATCTGTCTGTGGTAAGCTGTTTATTTGTTAATTTGTGTCTTTGCTGGCAGGCCAGTGTGAAGGAGCTGAATGAGGAGCTACAGGGCTGTAAGGAGAATTTAAAGGCAGCAAAACATCGAGAGACCTCTCTAAAAGAGGAGATAGAGAGCCTTAGCAAGGAGCTGCAGAAGAGTCAGAAGGGTCTCAGCCGACTACAGAGCGAGAGAGACACTTTGGAAGAGGAGCTGAATGAGTTCAAACAGAAAGTCAAGAGACTCAGCAGTGGCCTGCAGGTCAGACACAAAGGAGACACTGCTCACTGTCACACTGATAGCCTGATTCATTCAAAATAACTTGCAGGATTTTATCATACTGTAGTCTCACAGGAATGCAGTCTGCTATGTTTAATGAGAGCCTCAGACTCTCAGAACACCAGCGGTTCCCTAAGAATGCCATTGAGAGAGAAGACATCCGGGGAATCCCAGAAGTGAAAGCCCAATTACATGGGCCCTGCCAGGACAGTGGCTCCTTTTAACTGCAGTGAATATGTCTAGACAACACTGTGCTGTTCTTTTCTCTTCATTTCCTCTGTGACATTTAAAGGTCTTTAACTTCTTTGGCTTCTGGGATTATTATGATTTCTGTATTTATGTATACTGATGTGCAAAAAATAGGCTCCAAAAGTGTTAATTATGTGTTAATGTCAAACCGGATTCAAACCAGTACAAACTGGATTCCAATAAAGTTTGGACACTAAACAAATTGTGGATAAAAACTGAATGCAATGATGTGGAGGTGCCATCATCTAATATTTTATTCAGAATAGAACACAAATCACAGATCAAAAGTTTAAACTGAGAGAATGTATCATTTTAAGGGAAAAATATGTTGTTTCAAAATTTCATGGCGTCAACAAATCCCAAAAAAGTTGGGACAAGGCCATTTTTTACCACTGTGTGGCCTTCTTCTTACAACAATCAACAGACGTCTGGGGACAGAGGAGGCCAGTTTCTCAAGTTTAGAAATAGGAATGCTCTCCCATTCATGTCTAATACAGGCCTCTAACTGTTCAATCGTCTTGGGCCTTCTTTGTCACACCTTCCTCTTTATGATGCACCAAATGTTCTCTATAGGTGAAAGATCTGGACTGCAGGCTGGCCATTTCAGTACCCGGATCCTTCTCTTACGTAGTCATGATGTTGTGATTGCCGCAGAATGTGGTCTGGCATTATCTTGTTGAAAAATGCAGGGTCTTCCCTGAAAGAGATGACGTCTAGATGGGAGCATATGTTGTTCTAGAACCTGAACATAGTTCTCTGCATTAATGGTGCCTTTCCAGACATGCAAGCTGCCCATGCCACAAGCACTTATGCAACCCCATACCATCAGTGATGCAGGCTTCTGAACGGAGCGTTGATAACAACTTGGGTTATTCTTGTCCTCTCTGGTCCAGGTGACATGGCGTCCCAGTGTTCCATAAAGAACTTCAAATAGTGACTCATCTGACCACAGAACAGTCTTCCATTTTGCCACACTCCATTTTAAAAGACCCCTGGCCCAGTGCAAATGTCTGAGCTTGTGGAGCTTGCTTAGAAATGGCTTCCTCTTTGCATTGTAGAGTTTCAGCTGGCAACGGCGGATGGCACGGTGGATTGTTTTCACTGACAATGCTTTCTGGAAGTATTCCTGAGCCCATTATGTTATTTCCTTGACAGTGGCATTCCTGTTTGAGGTGCAGTGACGTTTAAGGGCCCGAAGATCACGAGCATCCAGTAGAGTTTTACGGCCTTGGCCCTTACGCACAGCAATTGTTCCAGATTCTCTGAATTTTTTGATGATGTTATGCACGGTTGATGATAATAACTTAAAAGTCTTTGCTATTTTATGCTGGGTAACACCATTCTGGTATTGCTACACTATCTTTCTGCTCAACAATGGTGGAATTGGTGATCCTCTTACCATCTTGGCTTCAGAGAGACACTGACACTCTGAAAAGCACTTTTTATACCCAATCATGTTGTCAATTGACCTAATTAGTGTTAATTGGTCTTCCAGCTCTTCGTTATATGCTCAGTTTCCTTTTTCTAGCCACTTATTGCTACTTGTCCCAACGTTTTTGGAATTTGTTGACACTGAAATTTTGAATCAACATATTTTTTCTTTAAAATGTTACATTTACTCAGATTAAACTTTTGATCTGTCATCTATGTTCTATTACAAATAAAATATTGACATTTGCCATCTCCACATCATTGCATTCAGTTTTTATTTACAATTTGTTTAGTGTCCCAACTTTTTTGGAATCCGATTTGTATGTATATCTACATATTTTCCTGTGTATGTTAAAAGAATTATGCTTATGTGTTGAAGGGTCAAACAGAAAGTGAAGCTAAGGGCCCCTCTGTAGAGACTCTACAGAAGAAGATCCGTAAACTAGAGTCAGAGCTGGATAGGAGGGCTCTTCCTGAACCTGTGGAAAGAAAAACCACAGTGAAGGATGACAAGGTGAGCACAGTTACATTCTTCTCGAGTCCACTACTATGTGTCTTTATAATTCTTTACCTCAGCTGGTTCATGTGCAACCGTTCCAGACTATAACAGTTCATTTCATGGTTTTCTGTGGATATAATAGAAGCCATGTGTGTACAGTTGAACATATTTTTCCTTAGTGAGTGCATTTTAAAGTAGCTGAATTTATTAATTATATGGAATGTTTATATATAGTGTATTTTTTTAGTAGATCAAACAGTGACTTCTGAATAAGTGGCAATCAGTATGCTTTAATTTTCTATGCATTATTTATTGTATAATATTAACTAATGTTTATCTAGGTTATACAACTTTCTGAAATCTAAAAAACACTTAAATGTACACAATACTTCAACAAAAACAGCAGATAATTTCTTGGTTTCGGTCCCTGCAGTCCTCCAAAGAAGAACTAGTAAGGTGGGAGGAGGGTAAGAAGTGGCAGGCCAGAATGGAGAAAGCCCGGGGCATTTTAAAAGAGAAAGAGAAAGAGACTGATTCCCTCTCGAAACAGCTAGCTACCCTGAAAGAACTCTATGGCAGGTCAGAGTGGAAATAACATTATCCTTCTTCATTGTCACTTAAACAATTGGTGTAAATAAGACTATTTAAGATGTTTAAATGCTGGTGCTTTGCCTCTTGCTTTACAGGCTGGAGCAGGAGAAAATGAGCCTGCAGAAGAAGCTAAAAAGTCGCAGTGTAACTGCTGATCAGGTCATGGGTGCAAGGACCCTTGAGAATGACAAAGAGATTGAGAATCTAAAGAAAAGGAACTGTGAGCTGGAGCAGCAGATAGAAATAATTAGGTATGTTTTGACCTTACTGCCATCTGCTGTTAGATTGTTTACTGACATTAAGCAAATGGTTTGAGTCTGACCTTTTGTAATGACAATGGCATTTTTAAGTAATGTAATTGCATGCAAACGTGTGTATATGTGAGTCACAATATTACAGTATGAATTTCATTTCCACTGTTAAGACAGCAACAGGCTTTACCTCGAGATGCAGCAATGGAGGATATGAACATAAGGAACCGCTATCTGGAAGAGAGGCTGCACTCCTTACAGTCTCAGCTGCTAAAGGAGCCTTCATCCAGGCCATCTGTAAGCACCTACTTTTTTGTCTTTTTTCTTTCTTCACAATTTCTCATTCACTATAGATCGCATAAATACAGAAAAACAAACCTTTTTTTCCACTTATTTCACTTCTGATCCTTTGTTTAAAAAAACATTTCCACAAAAATGGATAATAAATATATCAAAAAAGACCAATTAGCATTACTAAATTACTAAATTGGCAGGGAGTTATTGATGCAGCACGTCTTGCTTTTAATTTTGCCGCTCATGTTAACTGGCTGACGCACTGGAGGAGAATGCCTTAGAATAGCTAACAGGCACGTGCACCAGCCAGCACTTTGCTTTTTGATGGCAGTAGTCGCAGGGCCATCCCACCCACCCAGAGAACAAAGAGAGTTCATGGCTGAAGTATCAACAGGCATTAAACTTTAAATCATTGAAATACCCATTTCCTTGTATATCTAGAGGCTTGAAAACTTGCAAGTTATAGCAGTCACACTATAAATCACTTATCTTTCTCACAGGTAAAGAATTTGTGAAATTATTTCCCCACTTTACTTTACTTATTAGAAGTTAGCATCACAGACTAAAATGTCTTTGTTTTTAATTTTTTAATTTTAATGTGGGGTTTCATCTTCCCAGTTCAGCTTGTCTTCTAAAGTGGTTCAATCAATGAATTCTGAAGTCACATGTGATACTGAAGATGAAAATATTCAGTCCTCATTAAGCAAACCTCTTCATTCTCAAGGAGACAATAAGATAATGGTTGCTACTAATACAAAGCTAAAACAGATAAGTAAAACCAAAAATACTATAGTACATGTGACAGATGCAGAAGAGAAAGAAGATGAAGAACAGGAGGACAAATTGATTCCAGGGAGTCAGAGTGATACATACCTAGAGTCTTATAATCTGCTGGGGATTGACAAGTATGATGAAGATTATGGGAAAGAAGGAGATGCAGAAAAAGGCACTGACAAAACTGTAGATGAGACTAAAACAGAGCAAGGAGACCACCAACCTGCAGAAAAGCAGCCTGCAAGGGAGACAGAAATGAAAGACACTGAAACCGAGGGAGAAGAGATGAAATGCAATAAAGCTCCCACAGAGGACCACTCAACAGAACCAGAGAGAGCAGAGGAAGGACCTGGAGAACAAGAACAGGATGAGCAAGAACAGGGTGGAACCAATCAATATTCAAAGGGTCCCGAACATGTTACTGAGGGAGAATCAGCTCTCGAAGAGCCAAACCAGCACATGCAGGAGTCTCGTAAACATGAAGACACAGAAGCAAAGAATCCTTCCACTGAGGACAGAGTCACAAATGATGAAACAGCCATAGAGAAAATTATAGAGCACAAGGTGGAGCCAAGTGCTTTTGCTGCAGAAGACCTCCAAATCTGTCTTGACAGGCCAGAGGACAAAGGTACCATTAAAGACCTTAGACCACTGGCTCCAATGTCTCCCATGAATGATGCAAGTAAACAGGGAAGGCATACCAAAGAGAACCCACCAACTCCAAAGGTATTTGACTCTAGGGTGTGCCATCAAGAGTGATTCCTGAAAGCTGGCCTCATAGCTCAATAGGCTTCCTGCTTGAGTTCCTTTTCAGTCCCAAAGCTGTGCGTCTTGCTGTAATGTAGCAGCCACATATTTTGTCAAACTATAATCCTGAATTGTTTTTGCTTTATTTGTTATTGTCCTGTTCAATATAACCTCATTTGCTGCACAGACATCTGGCAGGGGCTCTGGAACACCATTTCAGCGGGAGCATGAGCTACAGAAAGAGAACCTTAAACTGTCTGCAGAGAACCTGGAGATTCGCTTTCAGCTAGAGCAGGCCAACAAAGATCTACCACGTCTAAAGGTACAGCAAAGTCATTATTCTTAATGGAATGCATCATCCAAAAATTCTAACAGGTAGTAGATCATTAAACATCTTATTAAGCCCTGCTTAGCAAATGAAAGGGAAATTTAAAGAGTCCTTTATAAACAACAAGAGCAGGCTCTTTAATGCCTTAATGGGTGAAGTTTGCTTAAATAAAGCTTAACGTGGCACAATGAGGACAATATCCTGATATTTATCAACAGGATCAGGTAGCCGACCTCAAAGAGATGTGTGATGTGCTAAAAAAAGAGAAAGCCGAAACAGAAAAGAAGCTTGGACTTGTCCGTGGAGTAAGTCATGAAAAGATTGAAAAGATACAATTTCTACTTTTAAGACAATATAATCTGTGCCTGGGTGTTGTTGTTCTGTGTTGTTCCATGTATTTGTGATGCTGTCCACAATATGACAAACAGATATTTAAATCAATGCCTTCTCATTAATTCTGTCTATTGGTTCCATATTGTGTAGTCTGGACGAAGTGGAAAGACAGTTCCTGAGCTTGAGAAGACCATTGCACTGATGAAAAAGGTGGTGGAAAAGGTGCAAAAAGAGAATGACGGTCTGAAAAAGAGTTCCGCCACTACAGCTCAGGAGCAGCTTACTACACTGGTGCAGGAGAATGAGAAATTGAAGGTTAAAGCAGTATTTTAGACAAAAATACATTTATAAAACCTCTGCTTGCTTCAAATGAATTTTAATTCTTTGGCATTGTATTGAAACTATAACAACAGTAATAATAAAAATAACATTAACTTATGAGTTTTTATTTAATATTAGTTAATGCATTCACATACCCTTCAGTGAGTACTGTTCAAACAGCATGTTAAAAATCAAGTTTGCCTCTTATCACATTGAGGTTTTGTTTTTTAAACTGTTTGTGCTTTTGTCCTTTTAATAGATAACTTTAATGGTATCCAGCAAATAGTTTTTGATTTTGTGCAGGCTGATTATGAAAAGTTGAAAGGGAAAATGGATGTTCAACTAACATCAAGGCTCGAATCAAAATTAAAAGGAATGGAGAAAATCGTGATGGAAAATGAAAGACTGCGAAAAGATATCAAAAAGGTTTCTAACACATTGATATTAAAGCATGCCTGTTAAATAAATCCATAACATTGATTGTTACAAGTTTTTGCTTATTTGTTTTAAACTCCAAAACAGGAATCTGAGGTTTCAGAGAAGCTGCGAGTAGAAAAGGCCAGTCTGGAAGTTAAAAACGAGAAACTGACAGTAGAACTCAAGGAGATGATCCAGAAACTCCAAATGACTCAGTTCAAAGAACCATCTTTAGAGAGGGCAGATGGCAAGACCTGGAAATCGGCAGTCATCACAAGGTACTGTACAAACTACTACAGCTACTTTGAATTTCACTTTTCTCATGAGCCAAATTCTTTCATAATTCTAGAATATTTTTATATTAATTAATTGTTGATTAACTGTATGATAAATATGAAGAAAAATGCATCTAGTTGGATATATATATATAAATTGGTAACTCAATACAAAAATGTGTCTGCAACCAGTATATCTTCTATATTTCTAAACAGGTTATTTGAAAATAAAATGAAGGATCTTGAGAGTGAAATTTCCAAGAAAAATGCAAGTGTCTCACACCTCAAAGAGCAGCTAACAGAGGCCTACGATAAAGAGCAGACAGCACAACGAATCATTATACAGCTGAAGAAACAAGTATGTAATTTCAGAGGTCGTTTTACCAAAGGAAAAAAAATATGAATCTTCATTATATAATTTTTGTTTGTTTTTTGCAGGTAGAGTTGTTGAAGACCATTCCCATAGAAGCAACCACTGATGAAGGGCTTGCAAAAGAGTATCAGTCTCTTAGGTAATGTAAATTAATGAGAGATATTAAATTAGGAGAGTGTAACATAAGTGTGTTTATGAATGACTATGGCTCATTTTAGATAAAAACAGTTCCAGAAGATCTGGGACAGTAAATAAACCTGTATTTAAAGAAAAAAAATGCAAGGAAACGTAGTTTCACATAAATCTGCATATATATATATATATATATATATATATATATATATATATATATATATATATATATAATGAATTCTGAAGTCACATGTGATACTGAAGATGAAAATATTCAGTCCTCATTAAGCAAACCTCTTCATTCTCAAGGAGACAATAAGATAATGGTTGCTACTAATACAAAGCTAAAACAGATGAGTAAAACCAAAAATACTATAGTACATGTGACAGATGCAGAAGAGAAAGAAGATTCTGAAAATTATGCATTTAAATCAGTCTGAAATATAATGTGATCAAGTTAGGAGATATCAGGAAAACAAAACCAATGTGCTTAAAATATGCCTGCAAATACCCCAAGAGCAATGACTGTTTGCAATAATTCAAGTGTCAAAATGCAACAAAAAAAAGCCCTATAGAGTTGTGCAGGTGATGATTTATATCATGGGTCATCAATCTTATCTACAAAGGTGTGGCCGCACATTTTTATTCCAATAAAGGAGCACACTGTTCAGTTCACTTGCTGCCTCCAGGGTTCAGATTAGTATTGAAAGTATTAAAAAAAACTTGATAAAATAAAACATCAGAAGTCGTATTTGTGTATATTGACATGTATTTACTAGCATGTCACACACTGTGCCAACTTTTTGTAATCCAACAACCACCTTGTCTCACAATCTCTTCCACTATGTCCCTTTGACAGACTCGCAAACAATCAGTTGGAGACAGAAAAGGCTCAGCTTCTTCACCAGATCAAAAAATATGAAGATCGGTTTGGAGCCAACGTGACCGGACCAGGTCAGGTTACGCTGAATAGTAACAGTAATTTATGATGTGTGTTTTACTCACAGCCAGCTCATCAGATAAACTGTTTGATCTCTTTATAGGATACACAGAGCTTCAAGATCAGATAAAAGCAGCCAATGCTGAAAAGAGTCAGCTGCAGGTGTTTTCCTCAACACTGTGTTCTCTTTTATTCCATGCTAATTTCACATTACTGTGACCTATAACAATTGTTCCTTTTGATCAGGATGAAGTGAGAAGGATGACTAAAGAACTGTCAAACTTTGACCCAACATTTTTTGAGGAGCTTGAAGATCTGAAGTTTAATTATAATGTGGAGTTGAAGAAAAACATCATTCTGGAGGAACAGCTGAAAAAACTTTCCGAACGCTTTGGAGTGCCAGTGAACATCCCAACAGACGGATCTCTCAGTTAAAACAATACATCTGTACAAGGGTGCAAGTCTTAAATTATTTTAAAGGCTCTATTAAGGCCAAGCACAATCCACACATTGTGTGGGGAACGACAACACTAGAATGTTTGTTTCACTTATTTTTATGTCAATCATGATGTAAAAACTATGTTCATATACATTGTAAATTTGCTCTGCTTTTTTGTAAAATGAGTATTGGAAAGTGTTGTTTTGCTGGATATTTGAGGCCTTATTCATTAGCTACATTAAGTACTAATTTATATTTGCTTGGTCTGTGTTAAAAGACAAATCTTTCCAGCTGTTTAAATGCTTTTATTTTAACTGTTTTCACGTGGGACATTATATATTTACATTTTTTACAATCCATGAATTCAGTTACTCATTTCTAGTAATAGTGTTTTGCTCATGAAAGTAATTTTCTCAAATAAATTACATATATTTCTTCTCTCCCTCTTAAAACTGAGAGTGATTTAAGTTTGCATTACCATGCATTGTGTGCCTACTTTTACTAATTTTTTAAACACATGCAAAGGGGTTTCAGTAGGAATTGCAATAGGCAGTTCTGATGTCATGGTAATATTTAAGGGTTGTCAAAGATTAACATTGCGGCCCACATTGTAAACAAAAGGTGAAAAGGGAATGTTTTGCCTTTCCTCGTCCACCTTAACTCTTCAGTGTTCAAACTGGATGCCTTGTATGGAGTTGAAATGCTGTCCATTTAGGCTGGAGAGGATGCTGAATAAGTTCTTGGGTGGATCAGTCAGAGCCTCTGAATTGTACCTTGCCCCATCCACGTGAACCACTATAGGCCTCGAGTTCAGGAAGGTGTCCGCAGTAGGCCACTTCAAACCTAAGTGATGACGATGAACCTAGAACAATCAGCAACTGTCAGCAGCATGTAGTTTGAGAGATGGATTGGAAACACATACCTTCATACAACACATGACATGCATTAGCAAAAATCTGGAAAACTCTCGTCCCTCCATACCCCAGGATCCTAGAGTCAGAAACATAACTTTTACCTTGATGAGAGTGCCATCATTACAGTGCCAAACGATTCCCTCCACACGTCCCTCATGGCTTTCCTGGAACCAGGAGTAAAGCTGCTGGTATTCCACTGGAGGAGCATTTCTGACCCTCAGGATGCCATGAGGAGCCAGAACATGAACCGGATGCTTCTTGCTGCCCAGACCTATAAATAAGTATTATAGAAAATATATTAAATCGGATTCATTAGTTTAACTTCTAATTTACTCCAATTAATATGGCAAATTATTATAGTTTGCGCACACACGAGTATGTATACTCATTGTCTAAGCTCCACTGAAAATACAGGAGCATTTTATAGTTCTACAATTACAGATTGTGGTTTCTGTTGCCCTGCATACTTATTTACCCACTTTCACTTTGTCCTTCAACTGTCAGGACCCCATAGAGCAGGTATTTTTTGGCTGGTGGATCATTTTTTTAGCACACAGTAACAATTATTATTTCATATAATCAAGGTTATATGATAAAATCTGGTGATATGTCATTTCATTTTGTGCAATATTTTTGCTTGTTCATAGTCAATAAGGAAATTTAAATAAAACTATAAGTATAACTTGAGCATAGCCCCTTTTTTCAAAAGCACCTTTGAACATGTTCAGCCTTTTGAAAGACAGCTTTTCACCTCTAGCCCAGGACTTGCTATTTTTCACACCATTTGCTTGGATGTTTACCATATGGGTTTCCATTCACATTGGTTCCAATCAGCTCAAGTGTCTGCTCCATCAGCTCTGACAGTGGGACGCTAACGATTTCCAGGAGATCTTCATCCTCAGGATGGGGCCTTAAAACAAGAGCTAGTCCTTCTTCGTAATTCACCACAGAGGCATGCCAGCAGTACTGCTTGTTGGTATTCTCGACTGGAACCCATCCTTCAATACACAGTAAAAAGTGCAGTCACCATGGCTTCCAACATAATGCACATAAAAACATCTCACCTAATAAAAGCTTGATACCCTGATTAACTATGTGTTAGAGCAGGGAAAGCTCCAACATGTCTAGGCCATGGAGGTGTCAGGACTGAAACAGAACCTACAGCTTAGGTGATTTAAAACAGGCTTAGGGCTTTGATTTAAATGTTCTTTGCTGATAATAATTATGTGAAGTTTGCTTTGTGACGTCAGTTGTAAAAGGCGCAATATAAATAAATTTGATTTGATTTGCTTAGGGAAATGTATACAGTGAAAAAGGTCATTTTACCAGGGATATGCCCATGTTCATCTGGTACTGGATGACCATTCTCATGCTGGACACGGTGTGCAGAAATCCAGGAGTCAGGAACAGATTTAAAATCATCTTCTACATTCCACGTGAAACCTGCAATTAGACAAATCCACATGTTAGAGCAGAGCTGTGAGAGTGACAGTTTATATATCAATAACATCAGATTCAGATAAACTAAATTAACAGATGTATAAGTTTACAAACTATACAGTAAGCAGCAGATGACTGGATGAAGATTCTATTATAGTGATTGAATGACCCTATTCTACAAACCTAAGATGTTTGGTTTCATTTTCTCATGTTGCACTGCTGTTTCACTGAGGCATTTTGATGCCCATACTCTATTGAGAAAATAATTTTAAGTATTGATGATAAATTTTATGTTCTGCTATAGAAATCCAAAAATGTATGCAGAGGACTGCGAAGAAAAATAGTACAAATACCTTTACAAGTCTTATGCGAGTACTGATATTTTTTGAACCTCTTGTCTGCCTGTTTGGTTGGTTTCCGATCTAAACGAGCCCATAGGTATGGTTTACCTTCAGAAGAAATAATAAAACAGTAATGATCATTAAGTGTATTAACGACTTTACTAAATATAACAGCTGTTAGTGGATCTATCCACAGAAGCACATTTCATGTGTTTAGCTGTTTTCTTGTCAACTGCATTACAACTATAAAAAATAAACTCAATTTATTTAAATAATAATAATTTTTTGCAGCTTGTTCAGTTTCCCTGTAAGTAAAATGCTGTATGAAAATAAAGCATGAACAGTCAGAACTGGCCAGGATTTCAGATGTTCGTGGCCAATGTTGTAATGTAAACAGTGGGAGCCACATCAGTGCACTAGTGCTGTATTTGATTGCTGCTGCTGATGATGATACATTTGCATTTACACTTATTTATTTTAAATACAACTAGTTTTTCAGTTACACATTAAAATATAATGTAAACACTATGTTAGTATTTTGCAGCCAGTCATCTTTTTTGTACCATTGTATGTGGTGACATAGCAGCAAGTGCCATCCAGCTTCTCTGTGGCAAGCGCACAGTCGATGTTTGATTCCAGAGCCAGAGGATTCACGTTTTCAGTGGCAACTATCTGGAAGTGCTGATCAGAAAAAGGGGGCATTAACATGTTTTTTGTTTTTTTTTTACAACAAAGCAAAAACTAAATCAAGGCATGGAAAAAGAATGGCACGGTCTACATCTGAAAATATGTTTATCATGGTGCTTAATTAGCCACCTGGGAGAGCACCCAGAGGAAACCCACACTAACACAGGGAGAACACATCAAGTAGACCCACAATCCCTGGACGCTAGAGCTGTGTGACAGTGACACTACCCATTAGCGCCACCATGCTGTCCTGTATTTCACATACTCTATGGTATTTAATATAAAGTTCGTGCTCTAGCCCAATTTATACAGTGATGCACCAGTCCAAAATGTCTCAATTAATGTGCTATGATCCACCCATTATTCATTACATCAAATATGGGGAAACTGCCCAGTATAGGAGGCCTAACAAAAAATAAATAAATAAAACATTCCTATTAATCCATCCTCATTTGGGTTTATAAAAAAATGAATAAAATTGTAAAAATAAAAATCACAAGTGCCATCTATGCCTGAGAAAACCTGTGTGGAAAAGCTGCACCCAGAATGGAGCAGCTATCCTTTCCATGGGTCTCCTCTTTGGCCACTGCAGGTCACCTTGACTGACACTGACTCTTAGGGCAATGCTCCAGATTTTGGATGAGACATCTGGTGGCCAAGTAGGAGAATTACAATAACACAGAGGTTTTCTGGTGATACTGCCTAGTGCACCTTTAAAAATAAAATCCTGATGTAGTTTGATACATTTAAAGTTTCAAAATGTATCTCGGGCACTCCATTTTGTGCAGAAATTAAGCTGTACACAAGCCTCATTTTGTTCATTTAAAGATGTATACGTTTAATAAGCAGCTAAATATTAATGAATCCTAGAGGGCCAAACACGAGGCAGAAGCTGGCTACTTTTTCGAATGATCAGTTCCACCTTAAATAAAAGGAGCCACATTTCGCCTCATACAGAGCAAAACACGGGCGCTATTAGGAAAAAAGGGAGCACGGATGAAAAGCAAATGCTTCCCTTCTCAACTTTCCGTTGTCTCACCTGACAGTCGCGTTTTCTGGAAGGTTCCTCTCTCACCTCCGTCAGAAACACGCATGGGATCTTCTGCTGAACCGAGCCCAGGCGCCGCATTTTACTTCACCGTAAAAGCGTCAGAAGGAGTTACAATAAATAAATCAGCCAAAGCAACGTATGCTCCGGTGTGGTGCCTAACAGCCTCCTCCTCCTCCTCCTCGACCCGAGGTCCACACTGAGCTGAGCTTGACAAGGGACTGAGCTGCTGTTTACTGCCACCTTGTGTTCCGGAGCCATAATCAGAGCAATACATTGACGAGGAAGTTCTACAAAAAATATACAGCCTGTAACGCACAAGCTATTCTGGTCCTACGGTACTGTAAGGGTCTATATTTTTAGTTAAAAATCTAAGAGGAGTTAGAGTTAAATAATCATTCATTTATGTAACTACTTCATCTAGTCCAGGGTCACCTACCCAGAATCACAGAGTTCATCTGTGAGAGGAAACCCATGCCGACACAGGGAGAACACACCACACACATGCTGACAGTGACCTAAAGTGGGGCTTGAACTAACATTCCCAAAGCCTTGGACAGCTGTGTGACAGGAACACTTCTTGTGGCACCACAGTGACATTCATTCATCTGGAATCAGCCAGAGCGCCAGTCTTTCACAGGGCCACACACACACACACACTTTTGAGTCCACCTGCAAGGTGTGTTTTTTTTTTTTTTGGACTGTGGGAGGAAACCCACGCGGACATGGGGAGAACACACCAACTCCTCACAGACAGTCACCCGGAGCGGGAATCAAACCCACAACCTCCAGGTCCCTGGAGCTGTGTGACTGCGACACCTACCTGCTGCGCCACCGTGCCGCCCACCACAGTGACACCTAAGTTTAATATTGTAGCATAAAAGAAGAAGAGGAAGAAGGGCAAGTATAGCTTTAATAAATTTGTTTCACAGAGTGTCAGAGGAAAGACTGCTTTCCACCGGAGAGTGGAGCTTTACCTTCAAGAATAAGTCATTATAAACAAACACAATCTTATCACCCAGAGAATGCAAGTTCCCTGGACATATGAAGACTGTTTGTGCTCATTCAGAACTGAACTTGCCCAGAAGAATCATTTGACTAAAGAACTACAACTTTCAACTGTTGAACTGTGCAGTTTTGGAGCCCTACAGAATTTTGCACATATATCAGAAAGGAGGAGACAGTAATGTCGGTTGTCTGAGTATCTCAAATCCTGGAAGTTAAACCTTATCTGGACTCTGGACTTTCCTACATCAGATTGTTATGTGTAGTATCACAGAAGATCTGCATGATCTGTCCGTGCGTTATGTTACTTTATCTGTCAAATAGACCAGTATGGAATGTACCAGGCTTATGTCAGTGGCACTTAGCCGGTCCTGTTATCCTGACATCTTTCTCCCGAATAAATGCCATACCTTGATCAGGATGTAAGTCAATATTTAGTTTCAAACAGTTTTAACTGAACATTTGTCAGTTTTCTTGCATGTTCTCATTTTGTTTTTGCTTTCTTCTGATTTTACACTGATGTGTACACAGGCGTTAAACCCAAGGAAGAGGGCAGCCCTGCTGCAGGTTCTGCTGTAGTACATGAGGGAGGATTCTAAATTTATAACGATGTGTGAGGTATGTTTAAGTGTTAAATTATGATAAAAATAACAGGAAATATTGGTGAATTTGTTTTTGACGTACTAGAGTATACGCACCTTCTAAATAACACTAAGGCAATTCAGGTTTTGTTTTAACAAAATCTACACATTATGAAGAGCATGTCATCAAAATAATGAGCACTGGAATCCTTACAGTTGTAGAAGATGTGGAGAAATCCCTCCCAACTACATCTACGTAGATGTGGATCTGGTGATTGGAAAGCAATTTACCATTCACAATTTTGGTATTATACCAAATGCTTTTCAAATCTTGATTGTGCTGTTTTATGCATTGAGTATGAACACCAAAGGACTCGTGTATATACCTCAAAGGATATTCCTGAGATAAAGAGAGAATTTATTGTTGGAATTATTATTTTCATTTGTTTGTTTGTTTGTGTAATCCCTAAACCAGGGATGGGCAAAATGTTCTGCTCAAGGGCCACACCTGGATTTAAAAAATGACAGGTGGGCTGAGAGGTGGGGGTTTAATTAATTAAGTTATGTGAACGTTTATGTGTGAATGTGATTCTGTAATGTAACTTTTTATTGTTATCTTTGTTTCTACTTGGTGTATTGCAGTGTAAACAAAACTAACACAGTGTTTAAAGCAGCACTTTCAACAAAACTAAACGGTTTATGTGTGACATCTTGAAACAGCATAGTGGTTAGATTACACTGGTGTGATCGGTGACTCCAGAGGGGTAGTAGCACTCAACTTTAATAGCAAATGTCACTAACAAATATCTGTAGACTTAATAAACTCGGCTTTAGCAAAGTTCATTCATTCATTCATTCACCCAATCCATGGTGATCACAGCTAGCCAGTATTGGTTTTAGGTCTATTGTATCTTTTAATATTATTATGTGCTGTAAATGAAGAAATCCTTAATGAAAATTACCTTAATGAAATGTGGCGCAGCTCTAAGTTATTAACTGTTCAGTGACAGTTTTGTGACAGTTTTGCACATTAGAAAAATTAATTAGGACATAAAAGTGTGTTGTTTCACATGGTTTCCCTGATCGTTAGTATACGCCCAGCCACTGTGTGTAAACATGAAATTTTCAGTAAGCTCTGTGCTTGTGTTAAATGACATCACATACAAGAGCATCTGTGATGTCACTGCTTGTGTCACAACAGTAAGTCATGCTTTAGAAGAAAAAAAGAACATTCCACTTCATTTGGTCTTCACCACAAGACAGAGGTCAGACACTGCTGTTTAACAGTGCAACGTCATGTCTAAAACAGAGTTAATAAATTGCTTCAAAATGTTTTGTCAGATGCATATTTTTTTTTAATATGTGGCAAATTATTCACTGGTATATTTTTGTTTCTCCAGAAAAGAAATGGAAAAGAAACTGATAAAAGGAAATCACGAGAGGACTCCCTTTCTTGCAAAGTCACTAAAGTTAACTTATTATTTTGCAGTGGGAAAACCTTTTCCTGTAAAATGACCTCTGCATCACACAGATAAAACTTTAAAAACAGTGTGATACGTTTTTTTTTTTTCAGAATGTATAATCTGACATGCTCTGTATGTGTCTCTCATCTGATAAAGACTGCTAAAATAAATAGTGAAAAACACTGAAAATATGATTTTCATATAAATATTAAGATATTGAAAATAATTCTTCAGTCTAAGAAGACTGAGGGCATCAGGGTAACGCTGCAAGTAATGTTTTTGCCACACGGCTCCTGGGCCTTGGGGACCTGAGCTTGATCGTTGACTCGGACACTGTCTGTAAAAAGTTACTTTTCCCTATGTCTGCGTGGGTTTCCTTCAGGTGCCTCAAGTGGCTGGATTGAGTGATCAGGAACTATTCTGTTGTCATTTATGACTTTCTGTTTCACTAGGGTAAATATATAAGGTAACACAGGCCAGTTTACCTTTAATATGGGAATAAAAAGGGTTAGTCTCAATTTACACCCTATATGTACTAGTTAGTGTACTATTTAAGTTGTCAGCCATTTTGTAGTGCACTCAGTCTCAATGGAAAAGTTCACTCCCTATATAGTGCACTAAACCCACAATGCACAGTAAATATAGTTATACCCCAAATACACTACTTTCAGGCAAAAGTACCACAATGCTTTGGGGTTTCCTTCAGCTCCAAATTTGCTCAGCAAAAATGGTGGTTGGGTGCAAAGCATCAGGAGTGATTAGTTTTGTTTGAAATGAAATGTGGGCCGTTTTTCATTACTAATGAAAAATTAGATAAAAGGGTGTCTTATACTATAAATTGTAATTTGTGTTACTCTGCTCTCTGTGGTTTTTGGTTATAAAATAAGCTTGTTTGTGTGTAAACAGACCGTTAGCTTTAAGCTAAGACTGTTGAATATACTGTAGTTTTGCTAGATATATTTTACAGACTGTCAATGGCGCTTTACGTGTGTTTTTCTTTTATTCTGTCCACTTGCTCTTTAATAGCTGTTGAACGGTCTTTTTACTTAGTGCAGTGTTGTCGCCATCTGCTGGTGACCTTAATGAAGTGCGGCTCAGGTCTAAGTTATTAACAAACAAACTTGGTGTCACGAACTGGATGACTATACCCCTCGGATGCTGAAGGGATGGAGCCGCTGGGAGGACGCTCTTCAGGAGAAAACCTCTTTCTGTTTAGCTGCACGAGTTTAGTGCGCGAGTTCTCTGAGTTTTTCTTTGCGAGCTGCGCGCTCTCTCTGTGTTTTTTGGTCGAGCTGCGGACTCTCTCTGTGTTTTTTGGTCGAGCTGCGCGCTCTCTCTGTGTTTTTTGGTCGAGCTGCGGACTCTCTCTGTGTTTTTTGGTCGAGCTGCGGACTCTCTCTGAGTTCTATTTCATGCCTCCTGACCGCCAGAGGGCGGTGTAACCTTGTGGATATTCCCATGGGCACGTCTACTGGACCGAGTGAAAATACCAACAAAGTCACATGTGACCCGGCCCCTATAAAGGGCCACTGGACATGTATGAACGTCCTCTTTTTCCTCTCGCGCTCTGGACCGTTCACAGCTCATGGAGCTGCAGTTTTTTTTCTGCCCTCAAGAGCTGATCTCTACTACATCTACTACATCTACTTTCTTTAACTTTGCCACCCAGCGCTTGTGCCCGGGCTGGTGAGTATTGCGGTTACCCCGCACACCCGGGTTCCTTGAGCTTTGTGCACTTTCCCTGCACTTGTCTCAGTTCCAGCGCTGTTGGGTTCACGTCGGACGTGTAGTTCCTACCGCCGGCCTCCTCTTCGGCTTCGTGCCCACGCTGTTGCCTTTGGGCACGTAATACAGTGCTCTTGGGCTGCACTGTCTGTACTCCTGACTGCCTCATTTCCACTACGACTGCAGTACTATGGATGCCCCGGCCTGTCGTGCGTGTTTCACGCCTTTACAGCCGGATGACCCGCACACTTTGTGCCTCTCCTGCCTCGGAGTACTCCACCTGCGCGAAGCACTCACTGATCCCTGTGTGCACTGCGCTACAATTCCGCTCGCTACACGCCAGCACCGGCTCGCTTCTGTTCTAGTCAGCACTGACACTATGCTCCCCGCTTCCGAAACTTCGGCGGCGCGGTGTGGAACAAAACGCCCTTCCTCGCAGCTGCCGTCTGCTCCTGCATCGAAGAAAAGACCGGGGAAACTTCTTACACGCTTGGAGCGTGTGGAGGCTTTACTTGCGCAGCTCCAGGCTCAGCAGCCGCCACTCCTTCTTTTGGGAGCGGCTCTCCTCTACTCCCCAGTGCGGGGTTTTTGATTGATGACATGCTCTCCACGGCCGCTACGGATACTTTATTCACATCCGAAAGTTGTGCCGGAGCCGCTGTTGCTTCCGCCTCCCCCCGGGCTTCGGGCTCTTCCTCGGCGGACTCGCCGCTTCGTTCGGCCTCTGTTGTGGATTGTGAAAGCGCGCTGGATAACGGTTCTCTTCCAGCGATGGTTCGAGCTACGTTAGCCCGACTGGGCTCGGCTCCTGCGCAGGCTAGCTCGGGCACGAGTGCTTACTTTAAACACGCCGCTACGGACGCGCCTGTTTTCATTCCACCATGCGACGCTTTTATGGAAGAGTTTCAGTCTGCTTTTTCCACGACAGCCTCACGCCTGTGAGCTGCATCTCTCGCTCGGGCTTTCTGGAATATGGGTGACGCGGCTTGGTTCGGGTTAGACCATATGCCCTCGGTGGAGCCTTGTGTAGCTTCTCTGGTCGTTTCGCATGATGAAGCGTTGCGCGCTAATGTGCGCTGTCCGAGCAAAGCGTGCAGATACACTGATGACGGGCTCGTTAAGGCTTATGCTCAAAGTGCGCGCATAGGGCGGCTGGATAAAACGCTTTCTCATCTCCTTCTGGAAATGGACTCCTCACCTCAGCTGGCGAACATGTCTCCTGCTTTCAGAGGTGCTCTTCAGACGGTTCTTCATGGTATGGGTTTTATCACGCAGGAGTTGGGCAGCCTTATGGCGTGCTTGGTTCGGCTGCGGCGACATTTGTGGCTTTCGCAAGCTCCTCTTTCAGATGCTTGCAGAGCTGCGCTCAGGGAGCTTCCTTTTGTACCAGGCCAGCTGTTCGGATCAGCAGCTAAGGAGGCGCTGGAGCGACGCGCTCGTGTAACAGAAGTTCACCAGCAGCAGTCGGGACAGCGACGCCAGCCGTGTTTCCGCCCTCCTCAGTGCTCGCAACTGCAGCGCGGACATTCTTCTGGGAACAGTCGTACGGCTACGCAGACAGCTCAGCGTTCATCACCACACGCTTCTGAATCTTTCTGCCACCAATCAGCTCCTTCTCGGCGCCCCCCCACTGTTACTAAAACGTCGCGCTCTTCGCGCTGACGCCATGTGGAAGCTTTGGGTCTTTCTGTAAATGTGGCAAAAAGTTCCCTTCTTCCGAGTCAATGCATTCAATTCATTTGCATGATTTTGAACTCTCAGTCAATGACGGCGACGCTGTCTCCCCAACGTGTAACGAACATTCTGGGCTTAATCGCACGAGTCCGTGCAGGCTGCCGCGTGCGCTACAGCCTGCTTTTGCGCCTGCTGGGGATGTTTACATCGGCTGCGTGCATTCTTTCACTCGGCTTGTTAGAACTGCGCCCATTTCAGAGTTGGGTAATTTGGCTGAGGCTCGATCCGATTCGTCACAGGCACACGTTGGTGACGATCGATCAAACATGCAAGGAGGCACTCATTCTGTGGAGGCACCGTTCTTTTCTCACAGCGGGGGTACCGCTGGGCACCGTAGTAACACGCCGGGAGGTGATCACCACCGACGCTTCTCTCACAGGCTGGGGTGCTGTATGGCAGCACAGAGCAGTGCAGGGTTTGTGGAGCCCCCTCCGTGCACAGGACCACATAAATCTCCTCGAGTTACGTGCTGTGTTTCTGGCGCTGCAGCGCTTCCTGCCGCATCTCCGTGGACGACATGTGCTTTTTCGTTCAGACAACATGACAGTGGTTTACAATATCAACCACCAGGGCAGCACTCGTTCCCTGTCTGCTTTGCGTCTGACACGCCGCATACTCACGTGGGCGTTTCAGAGGCTGGCGTCACTGCAGGCAATTCATCTGCCCGGGACTCTCAACCCGGTGGCGGACTCTCTGTCAAGACAGAGGCTCGACCCGGGAGAATGGCAGCTGCATCCAGAGGTGGTGCATCAAATCTGAGACCGCTATGCTGTGGCTGCAGTGGACCTCTTTGCCAGCGTTACCACCACTCACTGTCGGCAGTGGTTTTCTCGCACAGAAGAATGAGGAGCGATGGGGACGGATGCCTTGGCGCACGATTGGCCACGTTGCCTTCTGTACACTTTTCCTCCGATACCTCTCCTTTTGAATGTTCTTCTCAGGATCCACCAGTGCAGACACAGGGTTCTGCTAGTAGCTCCTCGGTGGCCTGGCAGACCGTGGTTTGCTCTGCTTCACTCTCTCCTGATCGGCGATACTTGGCCTCTCCCCCTGCGGGGGGACATTCTCACGCAGATGGGGGGGCAGGTCTGGCACCCCCACCCGGAACACCTTCAGCTTTGGGTGTGGCCGCTGGGTCCCCAGATGTTTTAACAAGTTGTCATCCTTCTGTGAGACACATCGTGGAGAGTGCAAGAGCACCGTCTACACGGCTTTTGTACAGAAATCGCTGGAAGCTGTTTTCTGAATGGTGCAGTACTTTGGAGGTGTCTCCTGCCTCTTGTGGCCTTTCGGTGGTGCTTCATTTCCTTCAGCATCTGTTGGATGCGGGGAGATCTCCATCTACACTAAAAGTCTATGTTGCTGCTATCTCTGCCCACCACGTGGGGATAAATGGGTCATCTCTGGGTGCCCATAGAATGATCTGCAGTTTTCTAAAAGGTGCTTGTCGCATCAGACCTTTCAGGGCTCCTCGCAGTCGACAGTGGGATTTGCACTGTGTGCTGGATTATCTACGCAGGCCCCCATTTGAGCCGCTTTCTCTTGCTTATGCTAAGTGGGTTTCTCTTAAAACTGCCTTTTTGTTGGCAATTGTTTCAATGAAATGCGTCAGCGAGTTGCATGCACTTTCAGTTAGTGCCACCTGTTTTTCGTTGGTGGCCCGACTTTTCCGGTGTTACTCTGTGGCCGAATCCTGTGTTCCTGCCTAAATTGCTGACGCCCATTTTTGTTAACCAGTCTTTAGAGTTGTCCACACTTATGGATGAAGACTCTAATCTGCCTTCTATTTTGTGCCCTGTTCGTGCACTGCGACAGTACATTTCAGTTATTTTATTAGACTCTCTCTGAGTTTTTTTGGTCGAGCTGCGGGCTCTCTCTGAGTTTTTTGGTCGAGCTGCGGGCTCTCTCTGAGTTTTTTGGTCGAGCTGTGGACTCTCTCTGAGTTTTTTGGTCGAGCTGCGGACTCTCTCTGAGTTTGTTGTGCGAGCTGCGCTAACGTAACAGGGATTTTCTCTCAATAGAGTTAATAGTGTTCAATATATTGGAATTAAACATATGGGCTTGTGTTAGGACAAGCCTAGATGCTTATAATTTAGGTGCACTGAGATAAACACTTGAGTCCCACAATACACACTCCACCACTTGGGGGGGGGGGGGTCTCACTTTTCTTGAGATCCTGAAGTGGAGCCTTTAAAGGGGAGGGCCTCTGGTATTGGAGGCCGGATACAGGAGCGTGGCTTTGGATATATTTAAGATGGTGGGAGTTTTGGGACCGTTTTTTCTCTAGCACTCTGGGAACTGTTACACCTGTGGATTACTACCTACCCTTTTGAGTAATCTCTACATGCTTGGGCTGGTCGACCATGCAGTCAGCGCTTGGATTCTTCGAGTATCTTTAGGTAAGGGGAGTGAACCCTCCCCAGTTCTTATTTCATCACAATAGCTTTCAACACCTTATTTTCATATTGAGGTACTTGCAACACGTAGTCTTTAGGCTAGGGACACTAGTTACTAGTTACTAGTTACTAGTTTCTTTCCTCTAGACAATTTGATGGTGAAAAGGGGTTGGCTAGTTCGTAGCAAGTGGGGGCTCGTCCTGGGATTGATTTTGATCTAATCGTTGGCTGTGTGATTGTAACTTGATAGTTTTGTGCTTGGTTGAGGTTAGCTGTTTGCTAAGGCTATTAGTTGTTTGCTAAGGTGGTTATTGGATTGCAGAGTTACTTGATTGTATACAGTCTAGACCTTTGGTAATTGGGTATGTTTGGTTGAGTTCTCAGGAAATCTGATTTGGTGGTGTTGATTTGACTCAAAAATACCTGTTGGAAATTGTGGCCTACTTGGGGCTTCTTGGGTTGTATGTGTTCTTTCAGAAGTCCTATGAGAGGACTTGAAGTAAGGTGGCCAAAATTGTCAAGTACTTTTAGTTTTGTAGTCATACTTTGGTGGTACTTAGGGATTTTAAGCCAATAGGGGAATATAGGTTACCTCTTGGTGTTTGAATTTTAGTAGCCTTGGAGTTTGGGGTCTCTGGTCTGTCCTCATTTTGGCTGGGGGGGACTTTTTTCTCCCAAAAATGTCTCAGTTTGTTCCGGAATGTTTTATCCAAGCAGCTCTGCAGAGATCAGACTGGTTAAAATTAAAGAAGCCCCAGTTGCTTCAGCTTGGTCAATATTATGAGATTGAGGTGGATTCAGAGTTGAAAAAAAGTTGAGAGAGATACCTGTCCACGGAAGCTAGCTGGTGAGGACAGTTTTAAATGTACCTTCTGTCAATCATCATTTGCAACAGCTGGAAGCCTCAGAAGGCATCAAAAAGAGAGACATGAAAGACAGACAGACCCAATATACTGTGTAGATGTAGAGAAGGGCATTTTCATAACAGCCAAAAGTAGCAGAGGCCAGAGGATACCAATACATGTCCAAAAATTACCACATTGCAGGTTATTGGGTGTGAAGTGGAAGAGTGCAGGGAGTACATGACTCTGGCAAAAGCAAGTTGAATGCCAGGTCTCAAGTGTGAACATTTGAGAAGAGTTCCACATGCACATCCATATGTGGCCCCACAAACCCTGAAACATGGATCTATTGACTTAATGCAGGAAAAAGGCTTAATTTCCAGTTCTAGGAAAGAGGAGTGTGTCCTCATCAACCAGACAGCACACACACAGAGGGAAGCTGCACAGTTTTCCCCATTTTCTATGAAGAGCATGGTTACTCGGGCAGGTAAACATATTTCTCTGTATATACAGGCAAAAATGGACATTGGTGTGTTTTTGGAAGGACTAGAGTGACTTTTGACAAACTATCTGGCTGCTGGTATTGCCTTTGTAAAGGCACAAAGAAACAGTACCGATGTATTCACATCTATTTGAGTATGTGGTGGCTTTATCAAGAGAGAGAGGATTTGTTGGTTGAATGTACCCAATCAGCCAGTGAGGGAGACAGTTTTGAGGAGGAGGAGGAGGATGCAGGCATTTGTTTGAAGAGAAAAGATGGCCTCACAAAAAAACAGGTAGTTGACATGACCACATATCTCTGGCAGATGAAAAGAATACCTGAGAATTTGCCACAGGAATTAAAGTTTCGGGTCAGTCCTCTGCCAGCGAGGTTTGAGCCTACAAAAACAACATGTCCATACTGCCCTGGGCCAACGCCACCTGGCCTCACAGAAATCGTGGCTGTTACCAAAAATGCAATCATCTATGACCTGGAGTCTATTCAGAAAAGTTTGTGCACAACAGTCCAAAAGAGTACTTGTAAATGAGTTTGTCTTTTTCTTTTCCAAGATATAAATGTAAAGGCCACTCTCTAATTACTTTTTCATGTAAAGATGTCACTGTGTGTGTGAAAAAGTGCTTGATCTGCAGAACTCCTGTAAGATTTCAGGACTTCACAACAGGATTTCATCACAACACGCTGAGAAAAGCCTTCTTCCATTTTTGGGCAATGACTAGTTATCACTATGACTTCTCTTGTGTACGCTGTGGCCATGAACCACCTGTTTTAATTGCTGATGCCAATTGGAAAGTGGCCTTTGACTTGCCTGGTAAGCCATTTTTACATTACTCTGACTTTTTTTTGTTTTTTGCTAAACATATTTGAACATAATGAATAATATTTCTAGTTCAAGTAATTAGAACATCTCTGCTACAAATGATAATGTAAACTTTGTTTCCAGCATCTACAGTTTCTGAACAGTTTACCTGACATCTAAAGACCATTTCTGCATCTGTAGATGTGTGTGACGTTTGTGTCTGGGGACTAAAACTTTGCTGCGGGAGTTGCACTGCCTCCCCTTGACAATCAGTGCCCATGTATCCCCCAGATATGTTATAAAAGAGGGTGGTGATGATTTTGATCATTTTTTGGGATGTCCAATATTATATTAATTAATTGCATTTTAGTTTGTTTGTTCATGCCCTGCTATTTTATTTTTACATAAATGTGTTGTCTTTCTTTTCAGTCATTTCACAATGTTTTTTCTCTCTAAGTGAATCTCCTGAAGAGACCATGCACTGACAATGGTCTGTTTATTGTTGCTGGAGATTTTAATCATGCAAATCTCAAGAAAGTGTTCCCTAAATTCCACCAGTATGTGAACCTTGCTACGAGAGGAGCGAACACGCTGGATCTTGTTTACACAAACGTTCCAGACGCGTACAGGGCAGAGCCCCGCCCCCACCTCAGATCACATGTCTGTTATGCTAATTCCTGCATACAGACCCATCATCAGGCGATCGAAACCTGCCCTGAAAGAGGTGAAAATCTGGCCATCAGAAGCAATCTCTACTCTTCAGGACTGTTTCGAGTGCACTGACTGGGACATGTTTAGAGAAGCTGCAACTTACAGCAACACAATCAACCTGGAGGAGTACGCATCATCAGTGACCAGCTACATAGAGAAGTGCATCGATGATGTGACCATCTCCAAGACCATCACCATCCGCTCCAACCAGAAGCCGTGGATGAATGCAGAGGTGCGTGCGCTGCTGAAGGCTAGAGACGTTGCTTTCAAATCAGGCGATAAGGCGGCCCTGAGAACAGCGAGGGCCAAACTCTCCAGAGCTATCAGAGAGGCAAAGCGTGCACACGGCCAGATCATTCACAGCCACTTCCAGAGCAGTAGAGACACTCGGCGCATGTGGCAGGGCATCCAGAGCATCACCAGCTACAAGACTACACCACCTGCTTGTGATGGAGATGCTTCCCTACCAGACGTGCTGAACCATTTCTACGCATGGTTTGAGGCACAGAACAACGTAACGGCAAGAAAGTCCACCCCTTCTCCCAGCGACCAGGTGCTGTTATTTACTGCAGCCGACGTGAGGAAAACTCTATGCAGAGTCGACCCGCGGAAAGCTGCTGGACCAGACAACATTCCTGGCAGAGTGCTCAGAGAATGTGCAGACCAGCTTGCTGATGTCTTCACTGATATCTTCAACCTCTCTCTTAGCAGCGCCGTTGTTCCAACATGCTTCAAGAACACCACCACCATCCTGGTGCCTAAGAATTCTTCTGTGTCCTGCCTCAATGACTATCGTTCCATTGCACTCACACCGGTCATCACAAAGTGCTTTGAGAGGCTCGTCATGAGGCACATCAAAACCCTACTTCCCCCCCACACTGGACCCTCTACAGTTCATGTATCATCCTAACCGTCCAATGGACGATGCCATATCCACCACGCTGCACCTGGCACTGGCACATACCCACCTGGACAAGAAAGACACATATGCCCGAATGCTGTTCATAGACTTCAGCTCAGCATTCAACACCATCATTCCTCAGCATCTGATCGGGAAGCTGAATATACTGGGCCTCAACACTTCTCTCTGCAAGTGGATCCTGGACTTCCTGACTGGGAGACCTCAGTCAGTCCGGATCGGTAGGAACACCTCCAGCACCATCACACTGAACACTGGAGCCCCCCAGGGCTGTGTGCTCAGTCCATTGCTGTTCACATTGCTGACCCATGACTGTGCAGCGATGCACAGCTCAAATCATATCATCAAGTTCGCTGATGGCACGACTGTGGTGGGTCTCATCGGTAAGAACGACGGGTCAGCATACAGAGAGGAGGTGCAGCGGCTAACTGACTGGTGTGAAGTCAACAACCTGTCTCTGAATGTGGACAAAACCAAAGAGATGGTTGTAGACTTCAGAAAAACAAGGGGTGAGCACTCGCCGCTGAACATCGACAACTCTGCTGTGGAGATTGTCAGGAATACCAAATTCCTTGGTGTTCACCTAGCGGATTATCTCACCTGGTCCACTAACACCAGTAACATCAAAAAGAAATCCCAGCAACGCCTCTACTTTCTGCGAAGGCTGAAGAAGGCTCATCTCCCCCCTCTAATTCTCACCACTATCTACAGAGGAGTCATCGAGAGCATCATGACCAGCTGCATCACTGTCTGGTTTGGAAACTGCACTCTGGCAGATCGCAAGTCCCTCCAGCGGATCGTGAGGACAGCTGAGAAGATTATCGGTGTGTCTCTTCCCCCCATTACAGACATCTACACCACTCGCTGCACCCGCAAAGCACTCAGCATTGTGGGAGATCACACACACTCTTCAACCTACTGCCGTCTGGAAAAAGGTATCGAAGCATTCGAGCCCTCACATCCAGACTCCATAACAGCTTCTTCCCACATGCTATCAGACTCCTAAACACCTAGAGACTGAGACTGGACTGAAGAAGCACACACACACACTCACACACTTCTTCACGCAAACACTGGTCTGTTGGACTGAAAATGAGTGTACTGTTTACACATATCCGGTTTACATCATGTTTACATCCAGTTACCGTTTACAGCACAAATACACTTTAAATTGCAGTGTCTCTCGCCCTCACCCCCTCCGTACTTATGGTTTTTGCCTTGTCTTGTATTGCATTGTATTGTATTGTACTGTAGGGACATTGTTTTGTTTTATATTTTCTTAGCCATATCTTTTGCACTTTAATGTTGTGTATTGTTTTGTGTTCTATGTCCTTTGCACTTTAATGTGTGTGCACTGTTTTATGTTTGCACTAGCTTTACACTAGTCACACTTTAATGTTGTGTATTGTCTTATGTAGCACCTTGGTCCTGGAGGAACGCTATTTCGTTTCACTGTGTACTGTAAACACTGTATACTGCTGAAATGACAAACTTCTTGAACTTGAACAATTTTCAAAAAAGTTACCTTACAGTAAATGTTGATGAGAGATGGTCATCACTGGAAAAGGAATTCATTGCTACAGGTTTTTGTTATGGTAAGTTTGTTACATAATACTGTTAGTTTTTACCGTATCCCCTAGCTGGCTTTTTCATTCACATTCACAGGAACACACACACACATTCACTCACACACTCATACCTACAGACACTTTTGAGTCACCAATCTACATACTAACGTGTGTTTTTGGAGCGTGGGAGGAAACCGGAGCACCAGGAGGAAACCCATGTGGATGCAGGGAGAACACACCTCCTCAGTCAGTCGCCCGGAAGGGTACTCAAACCCACAACCTCCAAGCCTCCAGACTTTAAAGTTATATAATGTTTTAAAGTTTTCATACCTCATTGTTACTATTTTCATTTTTATAGCTGCTGTTTTACTGTTGGGTTTTATTCAATTAAATAAAATGATTCATAATATGAACACCATTGTTATTACCACTGTTATTTAAAAATGTATTTGAATTGATTTTTAACCAGGCAAAGAATTCTTAGAGTGGTGGCCTGACAAGCAGCAGGGGAAGCTTGAGTTTTAGAAATTTAGAATTTTTACAGAACTGCAATGGTTAAATAAACACATGGATTTTATTGTAAAGGAGAAAAAAGGAACTGGACTAACAAGTCTACTTTAATATATAATATTTATTACGTACTGGTGTTGGTACAATTGTACATGATGGTAGTCTGCAGCATATTACTGACACAGCTGCCCTCCTAAAATGAAAACTCAAGATAAAGCCAAGTTAATACCAAGTAGTAATGTTATACAGAAAATACCACATTTCATTTTGTAAGGATCATTTCTATATGGGGTTATATGCCACTCCATTTCATAGATTCCAGTTCTTAATGGTACAATGTTATACAAATGTGTAAATAGCCTCAGACAAATTCCATGTATTGATAATTTAAAAGAACTATGAAAAACAACACCACCAATACAAAACATGTATATATACAAATTTTGCATAAGACTGACAAAAATATTTAGGGAAAATCTGGATTATATGTCAGTAGAATTGGATGTCAGCACATATTATGAGCCTTCATCAGAAAGTCATACATTGTCTTGGTTGAAACGCCAGCTTTCAAGAATCTGACACGCAGTGTTGTACAATGCTATTAGAGCTTCACGTGACATAAAGACATTTTAATTTATCTAGTAGTCCAGTAGGAATGTTGCTTGGCAGCATTGTGGTATGTCGACGTCTTGAAAGTGGTGGTTTTGAGGAGCGTCGTATACCCCTAACTGGGAAGAACTTATAGTAGTCAGTGGACTGTGTGCGAATAAGGGATGCTATGTTTGTAGCAAGTCACTTGTTTGGTCCATTTACATGCTAGTAGAATACGTGTGCTAGTTAAATATATAGCTAGTTTAAACATCCAAATGCTAGCTAAATTTAGTCTACCGGCAGACGTTCAACAATGAAGTGGAGTATATGCCAGTGTCACAAAATGGATGTCAATGTCATCAGCATTTGCGCAAAACAGAGGCATATGCCACTGTCACAAAAAAACCCCAAAACTATGCCATGCCATTGGCACATGCCACTGTCACCCGTACGTAAGGTGCCGGTGTCACTGGCATGTGCCAGCGTCACGCGAACGTAAGATGCCGATGCCTTTGCATGTTAATACTGCCTCTCTCAAAAAATTAAATAACAATGTCCTCCCTTCAGCATGGCATTGTCTCCTTATTAACCCTATTTATCATAATCATGTATGTCCCAGTCATTACATCAATATTCTAAAATATTACAATACAGAGCTTAGCTATAACTGTATGGCATTTAACAAGTTAAAATAGTTATTCTATTTATTTAACATTTATTACATTGTTTAAACATTGCCGCATTCATGCCGAGCCTCAGCTAGCCGACAGTACCAACGGTCAGCCGGACTTGGGCCAGATACAGGGTGCCGCATTCACGCCGAGACGGCAGCCAGTCGACAGTGCCAACGTGCAGCCGGAACTGGGCCAGATACAGGGTGAGGCTCACGCTGAGACGGCAGCCAGTCGACAGTGCCAACGTGCAGCTGGAACTGGGACAGATGCAGTGTGCCGCATTCATGCCGAGCCTCAGCTAGCCGACAGTGCCAACGTGCAGCCGGACTTGGGCCATATACAGGGTGCCACATTAACAATGAAACGGCAGCCAGCCGACAGTGCCAACGTGCAGCCGGAACTGGGCCAGATACAGGGTGCCCCATTCACGCCAAGACAGCAGCCAGTCGACAGTGCCAACGTGCAGCCGGAACTGGGCCAGATACAGGGTGCCCCATTCACGCCAAGACGGCAGCCAGTCGACAGTGCCAACGTGCAGCCGGAACTGGGCCAGATGCAGCGTGCCGCGTTCACGCCGAGCCTCATTTTTTTAAAAAAACCTGATTGCTAGTTGATGGATGGAAACATTTTAAACTCTAGAGTTTGTTAAAATATATACCATATATACCTTACTCATCTAAAGTATTTGGACATAATATACAATACATTTTTTAACTGGTCTTGTACCCCAATTTAAAGTATGATTGTTTGTAATATAGAGTGAAACCAGTCTAAACAGCTTAGAATAAAGTGGTGGGCTCAGTCCATCTCCTGGTGTAAAGGATGCAGTTAATGTGTGATTTTAATTATAGATGCATCACTGCTTTAATGGATTTATCTTTTGTAGTCTGCTCTTCTTTCTGGCACAAGTCCTGCTTTAAAAAAGAGCGGAAGAGTCCCAGTGTCATGGGTATGTACATTCATAGATGTTTTAAGAACGGTTACCATTTGTGTATAGTGTATTGTGTATCGTGTATAGTGATCTTCTATTTTCTGGTACTAGGGAAAAGGGATTCAAGTTCTGATAAGGATAACTCTGTCCGCAGATGAAGAATATGTGCCAGAGTCAGACTTAGACAGTGAATCAGACAGTTCAGTTGAGCTTGCATTAGAATGTGCAAACAAGAGCCAAGTCAATGAGCAGAAAGTCCTGTTCACCAATTCTTGCCGTTTAAAGTTTTTTCAAAATATGAAAGCAAAGGCAGTGTCTAAAGCCCAGGAAAGAAGCATGTTTGTATGAAGAAGCTGATTTATTTTGCTATGAGGAGCAGTTGACTGGTATTGAGTCAGATCATGAATTTTTTTTCCCCTCGTCAGTTGCCCTTAACTTGACAAGTGGATCAAAATAAATCCTCCTAAATTGCTTGTAATAAAATCATGTTACACTTGAAATACAAGGTTTTGATTCAGCAGCAGTGATATCTTGCGTAAATTGTCCTTTTAAAAGCTAATGTAAAGTAAAATATGAGTTACCAACTCAATTTTACTTGCTTATACTTTTAAGACGAGATCAATGCAACTGAAGACAGCAATGAAAGTGAACCTGATAATGAGGCAGTGGATGATGCTATAAGTGCCCCAAGACTGACCACATATACACATATATATTATACACACACACACACATATATATATATATATATATATATATATATATATATATATATATATATATATATATATATATATATATATATATATATATATTATCTCTCAATAGGTTTATTGGTGTTGAATATATTGCAATGGTGAGGCTTCCTCTGACATCCCTATGTCTGACCTATTATACCTTCTTTAATTTATTAGAACTGAGACCCTCTGGCCAAATACAAATTCAATGTAGGATATATTGGACTGAGCAGGCTTTTCTGATCACACCCCTCTACTCATGTGTTTATCCAGCTTCACTGGAAATAACAATCCCATCTTGATATATGCAGTTATACATTTTATGGACTAGAAGAGGTCCCCACATCTCATCTTTGGGATGTGGTAGAGCGAAAATAACCACACCACTGTCTTCGCCAGGACCTCCCAGACACAATGTGTGGGTTTGACAAAGATCTGAAGAGGTCACATATTTCACCCAAAAAATGACTAAGGGGTACCCCTTTGTGTTTTTTCAGACTAGAATTTTGACCAACTCAGATTTCCTCCAAATTCAAGTTGTTGATTAAGGAGGCACTGATTTACACCTGGATGTGATTATTTTCAGCCTATCTCATCCCAAAACTGAGATATGAAAACTGACGTGACAGGGGTCACTGTCCCTGTTGTTTGTATCCCCAACTACATATGTCTGCAGGCTAGAGACCAGCAAGTCAGGGGTTAGGTTTAGGATTAAGGACAGGTTTAGTGTTAGTTTGTATCTCAAGATCTTGAGGAATTTCATGGAAACAAGTTGGCATATGACTTAAATGTCCATCTAAATTGGTAATTTAGGTCACTTCTGGCTTCTTAACCATCCCAATCATAAAGTTGTCACCCCCTCTCTACCCAATAGCAGATGTGTAGATGTGAATGTACTGGCATGTATTGTCACTGTCTATAATTGTCAGTGTCTATAAAAACAGATTTGATAGTGCTAATAGTACACAGGTCATCATCTGACTCATTCAACTTTCCTATAACTTTGAAACAAGTAGATATTTGAGCATTGTGCGAAATCAAGCTCCAGCTACCTGTGCCTCCTTCGACGTATTATTTACGTTACAAATTCATGCAGATATTTCAATAGCGTGCCAATGAAAAATGGAGTTTAGAGGATCCTGAGCTAATGTTTACTGTAGAGTTTGGGGTTGAGCATTTAGTGCACTGCTCCCCCTACTGGCCAAACTTCAAACTGTTAAAATGACAACCTGAAAAACAAGTTGTGACATGAACAGAACTGATTGAGTGATTTATATGATATATTTACCGACTTTGACCCTGAACTCAATAAAGCGGTTACATAAAAATGAATGTTTCAAACAAATGGGCAGAATATTCATAGCCATTAAATGTAATATTTTAGTCTCTAATAACATGTTACCACCACCACTGCACTGTAAACCTTAATGTTCAATGTAATTAACTGGATTGAATGATTCTAACTTTAAAAAAAATATATTGAAACGGTGCACTGAATTTAACAATTCAATTGTTTTCAAAAATTTCTTCTTTTTGAGTTTGTGAAACTATTGATTTTGTAAAATTTTGATTCAGCACAGTACAGTTTGGGCGCAGCAGGTAGTGTCGAAGTCACACAGCTCCAGGGACCTGGAGGTTGTGGGTTCGATTCCTGCTCCGGGTGACTGTCTGTGAGGAGCGTGGTGAGTTATCCCTGTGTCTGCGTGGGTTTCCTCCGGATGACTGTCTGTGAGGAGCGTAGTGTATTCTCCCTGTGTCTGTGTGGGTTTCCGCCGGGTGACTGTCTGTGAGGAGCGTGGTGTGTTATCCCTGTGTCTGCGTGGGTTTCCTCCGGGTGACTGTCTGTGAGGAGCATAGTGTATTCTCCCTGTGTCTGCATGGGTTTCCTCTGGGTGACTGTCTGTGAGGAGTGTGGTGTATTCTCCCTGTGTCTGCGTGGGTTTCGTCTGGGTGCTCCTGTTTCCTCCCACAGTCCAAAAAACACACGTTGGTAGGTGGATTGGCAACTCAAAAGTGTCCGTAGGTGTGACTGTGTGAGTGAATGTGTGAGTGTGTGTTGCCCTGTGAAGGACTGGCACCCCCTCCAGGGTGTATTCCCGCCTTGCGCCCAATGATTCCAGGTAGGCTCTGGATCCACCGCCGCCCTGAACTGGATAAGGGTTACAGATAATGAATGAATGAATGAATGAATGAAAGTCCCGTTGGTGGTTTTATAAATAATAGGGTTAGGGTTAGGGTCCCCTGTGATGAACTGGCACCTTGGAGTCTTTTATTTTTACCCACTATAAATAACTCTGTTTATACCTTAATCATTGCAAAGGCAGAAAACAGAAAACATCACTCGATGTAATAAACCAATATACTGCAACTTGCTCCTTTATTTAAACCCTTCTGAAAAGGCAGATGAACCTAGAGCAATGCAGCTGTCCTCAGTGTTGTTCTGTGTGGGTTGGTTAGCTGTAATACTGTTAGGATAAAAGTGTAGGTGAAGCTAGTCCTGTTCTGTAAACACAGCAATAGGTGGAGACAGAAAGGAGGGCAAGGTGCATGTGTTTTACATCAGATTTGTCTGTGCACTAGTTCTCAGAGGAGTCTGTCTCCTCTGTCGAGCCGTCGCTCTCCATCTCGATCCTGCGTCGCTGGTGCAACGATTTTCGAGGCGAGGCTTTTTTCGGCGGCTCCTTCAGTCCTGCCGCACTGCTGCTGCTATTGGAAGTGGGGCTGATGGCCACTTGAGCTACACTGCAGCACACGACAACACAATGTGTGAAATACACTGAATACCAAGCCTGTAAATGTCATACAATATCTTATGTCCAAACTTTTCAAGCTTGTGCACCTACTGTGGACACCTATGTTCAAGTCTTATGTACAGTTTGTGTAATCACCAAAGAAAATATATGAATTCCTCCGGTCTTACTTCCCCGAATAATCTAAAACACTCACAGCCGCTCCAGCTCCTGATCCATCTCCGGGTCAACGAGTAGATCTGATCTGTTCGGAAGAGCTCCTGGAAGGAGAGAAAAGGATGAACAGCCATAAGCACATATTCCACTTAGTTTAATATTGTAGTATTAGCTTGACAGCAACATGCACTGCGTTAGGAATAGTTTAGGAGTTTATGCCTCACCAATGTCCTGGCTGATCCCCTCATGCTTGGTCAAGGATGATAAGAAGCTGTAGTAAGACACTCGTGGGTTAATCTCGAGCACCTCACTGATGGCTGAGATGGACGGATGTCTGAGCAAAGGGATGACCAACGTCAGTCACACGCTGCTGTAAACCTCCCCACAGTTAGATATCCTCCAGCAGGCTTTAGAATTGTGTTATTGCTGTTATTGCTGCTGACGTACTTTTATGTATCTGTAATGTTTAAGTTAGCTAACATTTCAACATGATGTTGTTCTAATCATTTATTTACTAGGGGGCTGTCAGTGTAAATGTAGGAAAGCTATGGATAAATCCGCAAGCAACAGACTTACAAGTGAAACAGTGAAGTGTAAAGCTAAAGATTCCTTCAAGGGCCTCCACTGTAATAAGGAACAATGAGTGGTGTGACTGAGAGGAAGAGAGGCTGGACATCTGATGGAGGACCTGGAGGTTGTGGGTTCGAGCCCCGATCTGGGTGACTGTCTGTGAGGAGAGTGGTGTGTTCTCCCTGTGTCTGTGTGTGTTTCCTCCGGGTCACTGTCTGTGAAGAGTGTGGTGTGTTCTCCCTGTGTCTGTGTGGGTTTCCTCTGGGTGACGGTCTGTGAGGAGTGTGGTGTATTATCCCTGTGTCTGTGTGGGTTTCCACTGGGTGACGGTCTGTGAGGAGTGTGGTGTGTTCTCCCTGTGTCTGTGTGGGTTTCCTCCGAGTGACTGTCTGTGAGGAGTGTGGTGTGTTCTCTCTGTGTCTGTGTGGGTTTCCTCCGGGTGACTGTCTGTGAGGAGTGTGGTGTGTTCTCTCTGTGTCTGTGTGGGTTTCCTCCGGGTGACTGTCTGTGAGGAGTGTGGTGTGTTCTCTGTGTGGGTTTCCTCCGGGTGACGGTCTGTGAGGAGTGTGGTGTGTTCTCCTTGTGTCTGCGTGGGTTTCCTCCGGGTGACTGTCTGTGAGGAGTGTGGTGTGTTCTCCCTGTGTCTGTTTTAGGTTTCCTCTAGGTGACTGTCTGTGAGCAGTGTGGTGTGTTCTCCCTGTGTCTCTGTGGGTTTCCTCCGGGTGAATGTCTGTGAGGAGTGTGGTGTGTTCTCCCTGTGTCTGTGTGGGTTTTCTCCGGGTGACTGTTTGTGAGGAGTGTGGTGTGTTCTCCCTGTGTGTGTGTGGGTTTCCTCCGGGTGACTGTCTGTGAGGAGTGTGGTGTGTTCTCCCTGTGTCTGTGTGGGTTTCCTCCGGGTGACTGTCTGTGAGGAGTGTGGTGTGTTCTCCCCGTGTCTACGTGGGTTTCCTCCGGGTGACTGTCTGTGAGGAGTGTGGTGTGTTATCCCTATGACTGTGTGGGTTTCCTCCGGGTGACTGTCTGAGAGGAGTGTGGTGTGTTCTCCCTATGACTGTGTGGGTTTCCTCCGGGTGACTGTCTGTGAGGAGTGTGGTGTGTTGTCCCTATGACTGTGTGGGTTTCCTCCGGGTGACTGTCTGTGAGGAGTGTGGTGTGTTCTCCCCGTGTCTATGTGGGTTTCCTCCGGGTGACTGTCTGTGAGGAGTGTGGTGTGTTTTCCCTGTGTCTGCGTGGGTTTCCTCCGGGTGACTGTCTGTGAGAAGTGTATTGTGTTTTTCCCTGTGTCTGCATGGGTTTCCTCCGAGTGACTGTCTGTGAGGAGTGTGGTGTGTTCTCTGTGTGGGTTTCCTCCGGGTGACGGTCTGTGAGGAGTGTGGTGTGTTGTCCCTATGACTGTGTGGGTTTCCTCCGGGTGACTGTCTGTGAGGAGTGTGGTGTGTTCTCCCCGTGTCTACGTGGGTTTCCTCCGGGTGACTGTCTGTGAGGAGTGTGGTGTGTTCTCCCTATGTCTGTGTGGGTTTCCTCCAGGTCACTGTCTGTGAGGAGTGTGGTGTGTTCTCCCTGTGTCTGTTTTAGGTTTCCTCTAGGTGACTGTCTGTGAGCAGTGTGGTGTGTTCTCCCTGTGTCTCTGTGGGTTTCCTCCGGGTGAATGTCTGTGAGGAGTGTGGTGTGTTCTCCCTGTGTCTGTGTGGGTTTTCTCCGGGTGACTGTTTGTGAGGAGTGTGGTGTGTTCTCCCTGTGTGTGTGTGGGTTTCCTCCGGGTGACTGTCTGTGAGGAGTGTGGTGTGTTCTCCCTGTGTCTGTGTGGGTTTCCTCCGGGTGACTGTCTGTGAGGAGTGTGGTGTGTTCTCCCCGTGTCTACGTGGGTTTCCTCCGGGTGACTGTCTGTGAGGAGTGTGGTGTGTTATCCCTATGACTGTGTGGGTTTCCTCCGGGTGACTGTCTGAGAGGAGTGTGGTGTGTTCTCCCTATGACTGTGTGGGTTTCCTCCGGGTGACTGTCTGTGAGGAGTGTGGTGTGTTGTCCCTATGACTGTGTGGGTTTCCTCCGGGTGACTGTCTGTGAGGAGTGTGGTGTGTTCTCCCCGTGTCTACGTGGGTTTCCTCCGGGTGACTGTCTGTGAGGAGTGTGGTGTGTTCTCCCTATGTCTGTGTGGGTTTCCTCCAGGTCACTGTCTGTGAGGAGTGTGGTGTGTTCTCCCCGTGTCTACGTGGGTTTCCTCCGGGTGACTGTCTGTGAGAAGTGTATTGTGTTTTTCCCTGTGTCTGCATGGGTTTCCTCCGGGTGACTGTCTGTGAGGAGTGTGGTGTGTTCTCCCTGTGTCTGTGTGGGTTTCCTCTGGGTGCTCCGGTTTCCTCCCACGCTCCAAAAAGACACGTTGGTGGGTGGATTGGCGACTCAAAAGTGTTTGTAGGTGTAAGTGTGTGAGTGAATGTGTGAGTGTATGTCGCCCTGTGAAGAATGTGATCCTGACTTGCGCCCAGTGAATCTGGGTAGGGTCCAGATCCACCGTGACTCTGAACTGGATAAGCGCTTACAGACAGTGAATGACTGAATATGTAAATGACTCCTTGTAGGTGCCACTTAGTTTCATGCAATGAATGTGATTCAACAAATGAGCCTGAGTCTCTACTTATTTCCAAGTAGGAAACAAAAGTTTCCTGAATCAGACGATGGCTGGTACGTACGTCATTCAGTGTGATCAAATCTGTGTTGTTTTCAAGCAGCTTTAATGAATAGGCCACTGAGTGTGAAGCTACTGTTGATTCCTTTGAACATCACTGATAAATTTGGGAAACTGTTCAATGTGTTGTAATCAGGTCGATGGGACCGTTTACATTTACAGGATTTGGCAGTGTCTTACCCAAGCACTCTTATGGGCATGGTGTGGTGTTCCTACATGAGCTGGGAACTGAACATTGGTGATCCATGTGGGGGAGAGCCAAATGGTCCACTTTGCTTAAAACCACCAATGCAGTGCATATAAACCCCACATTTAATTGACAGATTACTCCAAGTAGTAAATACATTTTAATGTCTTACTTGTGTTTAAAGCGCTCACAGAGGCCCTTGATGCACTCGAGGAAGACAGAGGAGTCCACTCCCTCCTGAGTGTCCATCTCTTCACTGGCAGTGCTGGACAGTAGCTCTGTGGATGTGGATGTTGGGACAATGACTGTGTTTGGGTTCTTCCCCTCCAGCAGATCCTCGTAAATCACCAACACACTCTCCAAGAACTCTGTCAGAGACACAAGGGTTAAACTAGGGCAGGCTTGCTTCTTAACCAAATGGGATGGTATCAGGTGAGCTGCTCCTAACAGACTTGTCCCCTTAAATCTCAACAGACACCAGGACCAGGGTGGACACCCCATTGTGTCTGCATGTGTGGTAATGCTTTAGCACATTGTAAAAATGTTACCTTCATAGTAGAACTGGATTTGGAAAGAGTAGATGAAATCTGATAGAGACATTAAGCTGTCCAAAGCATCGTCTGCCAGAACGATCCTGGGAACAAGAGAACAAGAACAATAATGTGTGTGTCTTGTCTGAAAATAAAAATATAAGGGAGAAAATGTGGTTGTTTTTTTTTCACCTGGTTGCACTCTGCACCACATCTGCAGGAAAGTCTGGACACAGGAGCTGAAGCAGGGAACTGTATTCCAACACTGTCAACAAGTCTGAGAATAGGAGGGCACGTTATTCCACATATGACAATAGATATATCAACACAAAGCTGATCAAACCCCACAGCCGCGTACACCCACTGTGTAAACAGCCCTGTTCAGAACGGCTGATTTCAGCACCTGTTCCTTTAAATGACAATGAGCCCCTCACTGTTCACCCCGACCCTGAGTGCACAGCGGTTAGCAGCGAGGAGCCTCTGGTTTTTAGCTGTTTTCGCTCAGTTCTCTTTCTTCTCCATTCCCTTTTTTTTACTTCTTTTTTTTAATTATTTCTCATTGCTCCTTGTGTCTGTTTTGCTGCATTTAACCTTGTCTTTGTGCACTCACAAAAACAGGTCCAGCCTTGTGATTGGAGAGTTGTATTTGAGCGGGTGGGGTAATAAATTATTCATTCATTCATTGTCTGTAACCCTTATCCAGTTCAGGGTCGCGGTGGGTCCAGAGCCTACCTGGAATAACTGGGCGCAAGGCAGGAACACACCCTGGAGGAGGCGCCAGTCCTTCACAGGGCAACACACACACTCACATTCACTCACACCTACGGACACTTTTGAGTCTTGGGTAATTATAACATAATTCTGATATAGGCAACCCACAAAAATCTGACTGGTTGGCCTTTTTTCACAGTGTGTGTGATGGTGGGCTCCAGGACTCTGCATGAATGTGCTGAACAGGTGATTTTTCCTACAGTAAATTAAATGTAAATATAAACACCCCCCTTTTGTGAAGCTGCTTTTTCAAGACTTGAACCCAACTACAAGATTTTACCTCCATTTTTTCCAATCTGTCTGAAGCATTTCCAGAAGATGTGGATGAAGGAAGCTCTGTTGTGTGCTGTAGCTTTGATGTAGCTGAACTCTCTGAACAGAACGTGATTTCCATTCTTCACACTGGTAAAACTACACCAAACAACAAGGGGCACAAATGATGACAGCATTCAGAGCCAGAGCTGAGGAACAGCCATATCCACTTTCATCATTTAAGAAAGACAGGAACGTTTACTTCTGGCTAAAGTGGTTTGTGCGGAATCTACGTTTCTGGTCTGGTGAGGAACCTTGTGTCTTTTTAAACATTTTAATTTCATTCTTTTCTGTTGGTTCAGCTTCTGCTTCACTGCTTTCTCCCCACTCTGGGGATTTAGATTTTTAATAGGATGCAAAAAGAAGGAGAAGAACAGAGGGTCAGTGTTAATTAACAGAATAAAGTTCAGAATAAAATTAGGGTGTGCCTCATTAAAGCTGATATATCTAACATTTTAAACATTGATAAAGCAGAAAATAACTAATATCTGTGTAAATATATAGTGGAGTAAAGGTAACCTGAGCAGAGAATGAAGGTATACATCCTCTGTGTCTGTTGAACTCTGCTCTTAGTTTTAGCCTGCCCTGACGCAAAAGCAGCCGTCCAGATATTCCTCCACTGAAAAGAAACCCATGTTCTCCAGCTAAAAAGGCATTTGACAATGGCTACATTCACATTCCTGAGAAGTAGTGACTCAAATCTGATTTTTTGTCATATATCTGATTTATTCAGGACAGTGTAGACATGTCAAATACATTCATTCATTCATTATCTGTAAGCACTTATCCAGTTCAGGGTCGCAGTGGGTCCAGAGCCTACATGGAATCATTGGACGCAAGACAGGAATACACCCCGGAGGGGGCGCCAGTCCTTCACAGAGCAACACACACACATTCACTCACACACACACACCTACGGACACTTTTGAGTCGCCAATCCACCTACCAACGTGTGTTTTTGGACTGTGGGAACGCAGACACAGGGAGAACACACCACACTCCTCACAGACAGTCACCCGGAAGAAACCCACGCAGACACAGGGAGAACACACCACACTCCTCACAGGCAGTCACCCCGAGGAAACCCATGCAGACACAGGGAGAACACACCACACTCCTCACAGACAGTCAACTGGAGCGGGATTCGAAGGTATGTGCCTGGTTGAATACAAAGCATTTGTTTTGGTCAGAGATGCTGGTGCTCTATGTGACACCTAGTGACCCAAAGATCATATACAGTACTTTAAACTTGTTCTCATGCATCAAACATCATGCCGTAGTAAGTTGTTCCCACACAATTATTTGTTGATGATTATTATTTAATATTATTCAATTATGTGCACTGTTCCATTAAAGGTGCCTGTAATTAAGCGGCAGAATGCAATCAAATCTTTACAACACTGATGCAGCAGGAGGGGTCCAAACTTCAAACTAGTGCCCTTCATTTCAGAAGAACTGGATGTCCAGCTTTATGCCGGATGGTAAAGACAATATGTATATGTAATATTATTATGTTTACCAATGTAACACACATATATAGGCTGGTTTTTAAAGTGAGAAATGCTATGTTACTCACTATTCTGCGAAATAGCGGACGATGCCGAACTGCGTGTATTCCTCTCTGTGCTCCAGCAGCTGGGTAACTGCATCGTTCAGGTAGAACAGAGCGCTGCTCTCGGCTACAAAACAACACATTCACACACGGATTCGTTCTCAGAGACACCATATTTACAGGTAAATGGCAGAACAGAATCAAAACAGACATTATACTGCACCTAAATAATCCTCTGTGGTGAGGGTGAACCGCTCTGTGTTCATTTTCATCGTCTCCTAGATACTGTACATTTTCCCAACCGTTTTTCGACAAGCTCCGCCTCCTTGCGCTCGGATTGGCTGAGTTAGCAGATGGATTCATCCAGAGATCCGCCATATTAAATTCAAATTACCATTTTATTGTATGCATTTACTGTAATTAAATCAAAATTAAAATTAGCTCTTTGTTTCTACACTTATCAGCTCAATAAAGGGAGCACTACGTAGTTCTACAGTTACAGACTAGAGTCCTTGTGTTGCTCTGCATACTTTCACCTTGTTCTTCAATGCTCAGGACTCCCATAGGACAATCATACAGCCATGTGACCATGTTATTACCAATTATTACATATGAAAGAGAAATGTGAGTTAATCATGTTCAAACACTGCATTTGAATTTTTCACGAAACAAAGACCACACCACTGGGAAGTTTATTGTTTGGTTTATTTCAAATAATTAACTCCAAAACCCACACAGCTGAGTTGCTCTTTACAGTACAATCAATCAATCAATCTCTCTCTCTCTCTCTCTCTCTCTCTCTCTCTCTCACTCTCTCTCTCTCCACACACACACACACACACACACATACATATGCAGAGAGAGAGAGAGAGAATTACTTGTTTAAGTAATTGCTCATTTTATTTTTCCGACACTTTTATTATTTGTCATTTTAGCTTTTTAACCTATAATGTCTACAGTCTCAAATTATAGTCAAATGTTTATTTAATATTTTTTTATAATATGATAACAAACACAGTAAAAGTGATATTTGTTTTTTAGCCTCAAAGCTGTGCAAGTCTCGGATTTTGAAGTTGTCGGATTTGGCTTTATTCAGTGTGATTTCACTGGCTCTTCATTGGTCATTTAACTCCCTCACTACAGCTCTGCAAACTGATTGGTCCTTCAGTACGGCTCTGCAATATGAATGGCTCCGCACTACAACGGTGTAACCTGATTGGCTCCTCGGGGATGTCTCCCTCTGTTCCAATTCTTGCCCTAAGCCCTTCCTTGTAGTGCGCACTTGGATGATAATGTCGAATGTTGAGCAGAAAGGGCGCAAGTTTTCAAGGGTTGAAAGCCGATTTGAGACACGGCTGTGTACATAGGCACTACTGCATTATTTTACCTTAAAATTACAGCTTCAGAATCACTGTGAGGCTCCACTGAGCTGCAACAGAGCTCGGCAGGACACAGCCCGCTTTAGGACACACCTCACACACGCAACAACCAGGGACTTGCTGCGGTTCTTCAGCCAACTCCAGCTGAGAGGAGAAGTGGGCTCTGTCTGTCCCCCCAGCCCGGACACCATGGCAGAGGCTGAGAAGAGGCGGAAAACCCTGTCTGTGGAAGCGAGGACAAGAAAAAGAGAGAGTGACCGAGAGAGAGGCAAAACAAGAGTAAACGTTGGACTGGCTTTTAATCGTTGGCGTGATTTAAAAGAGAAAAAAGGATACAAGACCGATGCTGAGCTGGCCTTCTTCCTGTTGGACAAGTAAGTGGCTTATAATTTGTTTGTTTTTTGCACTTCCTTAAAATTTGGCTTTTTTAGTGATGATAAACTCACACCATTTGCACAGGGCTTTAGACTCTAGCCTGACTTTTCCAGCTGGTGTAAAAATACCATCATTTATGAGTTATAAAAAGCCTGGTGAGTTTGCAACTTGCATAACCGTCAGTTTTCATGTGACTACACTGTCAGAAGAAACAAACAGAAATGTTGAGACGCTGTGCGACATGTAAACAAAACTAATTACAAAGGTTTGCAACTCACTCAGATCACTTAAACTCTATACTGAATTGATGGAGACAGTATTTTAAATGTTCAAACTGAGGACGTTTAGTTTTTGGAAAAGTATCTGCCCATTTTTGAAACTGATGCCAAAATAGTTGGGACGTGGGCAGTGTTTACCATTTTGCTGCATCACCTTTGGGACGTTTGGGAACTGAGGAAACCAGTTGCTGCAGGTTTGAAAGTGAAATGTCATTATAGAGTTTTGGTTTCCTAATTCATCAGTTGTTTTCAGTGGATGACAGCCATTCTATTGTAATGCTATTGTAATAAATGCAGAGCTTGGATTAGCCCTGTCTTACCGAAATAACAAGGCTTTCTCTGAAGAAGACATTATCTGTACAGCAAATATACATCCATAGACTAGCAATGCTTAATCAAACCTTGAATGTAAGCTCCGGCGTGAGCCAGCTGGATAATGCTATCTACAAAAAACAATAAAGAATTAAATTTCATATATGCTTTCATAATATTTCATTCACACATGTATTATTACACATTAAAATGCAGATAATTTTAGCCACATATTTACAGTTATATGAAAGATCATGCACACCACATTCAGATGTTTTTTATAAGGTTTCGAATCACAGGATAACATGGCATATTTCTTGTGAATTGTAATGTGTAATCTTTATTAGTTTAACAAAAGGAATCTATTACTATTACGTTTTATCTTATTATTTGAAACAAAATGTCACTGAGATGTCATTTACCCAGATGTACTCAAACATTAATATGTGCTTGTGATGGGAGAAGCTCCTTTAGGTTTCCCATTAAACTGTGGGACATCTATCACTCCCTGTTTTGCACTGAAAACATTATTTGGACTGTGCATGCAGGAAATTCTACATAATGTCTACTACTATTTTTATCGCTGCTTGCTTCCCAGTTTGGACTACGCATGCGCAGAATCTGGTATTTTTACACATTGGTCACGTGATTAGATTAGATAGTGAATTAATTGATTCTTCTCATTTTAAATATACATATTCCTTTTTATTTGAAGGGTATGTGTATCTCATTGTGTTTACAATTATACTTTTGTGACATTATATCTGATGATAATAATAATAATAATAATACTTCACAGCAACAACTTCACAGCAGTTTCTTTGATGAAATGTTTATAATTCATTAAAGAAACATCCCTGCTCTCTCTGCTTCTTCTTGTCTGTCCTGTTTCTTTATTTTTCTAATATGTTGTCCTCCACAGAACTTCTGTAATAAAATACACACATGAGAGTTACCAAAGTTACCAACTGGTTAGAACTAAGTATTATTTTAGCAGTTGTGGAGAAAGAGGTAGTGTTGATTTAAATGTCTGAGGCTTAGCTTATTTTTATATTTATTTCTTTTTTAAAGAAACCTCAAAAGTGTTTTTATTAAGCCTCTTATTTATGCAAAACTTTTATTTTGACAATCGTTTTTTGTATTTGCCTTTTGCGGTAAAGTACAGCTCTGTAATTTGATTGGCCTCTCAGTACAGTTCTTCGATTTCATTGGCCCCTCACTACTGCTCTTCAATTCGATTGGCCCTCAGCTCAGCAAAAAACCACAGAGACGTCCATGTCCCAATTCTCGCACTAAGACCTACGCCCTTCCTTATAGTGTGCACTTGAATTACGTTACCGAAAGTTGAGCAGAAGGGGCGCAATGTTCAAGGGGTCAGTGAGCTGAGAGCGGATTTGGGAAACACTTCACTTCGCGCTCATTCGGCCGTGTACAATAACGTACTGATACTTTAAACACCATTCACCGCGGTGTGCAGCCAAATTGCTCTTAAAGCAGGAGTGTATGCTTGTTAATTCATTAAAAAGCATCATTATTCCCGAGTGTGAAAGGGGACCCGACACCTTTTGCTCGTTTCCTGAGCGACCGTGACGTGGCTAATGGCGCTGAGCGAAGGAGCTATTGATACTGTAAACATGGAGGTTTTAAAACAGCAAACCGAGACTTCACCTGATAGTTCACACGCCGTAAATCCAAAGAAACACCGAGTCAGAACTGAGGAGAGTCTAAAAGCTAAAAGAGAGCGCGACAGAATATTCGCTAAAACCAGGATAAACATTGGCTCTGCTTTTGAGAGGTGGCGAGAGCTCCGGGTCCAAAAAGCGTTCAGAAGTGACGCTGAATTGGCGTATTTCCTGCTGAACAGGTAGAATATTATCATTTTGAATGACTACCTATTAAAACCAGCCATTTTGTTGCCTGTAGCCCAACGCAGTGTACGAGCTGTATCAGGTGTAACGTTATAGTGTTTAAACGCCCCCCCCACAGCGAGAGACAGTTGTCAGAGTTTCGTTTGGACTAAGACATTGAGCTGTCTTAACTAGGGTGACCAGACGTCCTCATTTACATGGACATGTCCTCTTTTTTAGACTTTAAAAAATGTCCGGGCGGAATTTCACAAACGTCCGGGATTTTGTTTTTCTAGAGCTTACATAGAATTTGGAGAAGCGTTTCGTTCACAAACTAGTCCCGCCCTCCCCTACTCCGATTGGTTCGCTTTAGTGAGAATGGGGCGTGGTGAAGTAGCCTCAAGTTTTGGTCGATAACCTTTTCTGTAAACATTTAATTTGTCAGTCTGCACATCAGTAGTTTCACTTCAGTTCAGTTACTGTGAACGTCATCATAAATGAACCCAACTACGACCTTAAATATATGGATTAGAGTTGCTGTTGTAATATGTAATGGTAAGAATGACAACAGCAGGGATTATAATGACTCTTCCACATGCTTGGTGCAATTACACGTTCTTAACAGAGAGGTCCCCTAATCCCAAAACATAAGGACTGTCACTTTTATTAAATTTGAAAAGTGTGTTCTTTGTAGATGATGCTAATTTATTTTTGCTTAAGGAAGAAAAAAAACAATAATGTTATACTATATTACAAGCTACAAAAAGTATTTTGCCAAGCGTACTATATACATATATGAACATCGCGCCCCTTCTGCTCAACTTTCGGTAACGTAATTCAAGTGCACATTATAAGGAAGGGCATAGGTGTTAGTGCGAGAAATTGGAACATGGACGTCTCTGCGATTTTTGGCTGAGCTGAGGGCCAATCAAATTGAAGAGCAGTAGTGAGGGGCCAATGAAATTGAAGAACTGTACTGAGGGGCCAACCAAATTACAGAGCTGTACTTTACCACAAAAGACAAATACAAAATTGTCAAAATAAAAGTTTTGTATTTGAGGTTTCTTTAAAAAAAAAAAAAAAAAAAAAAAAAATATATATATATATATATATATATATATATATATATATATATATATATATATATATATATATAATATAGGAAAATACATACTACGACATACATCAAATATTTAAGCTAAGCCTCAGACATTTAAATCAACACTACCTCTTTCTCCACAACTGTGTATATAGTATAGCACACACCACACGTCTTAGTGCTTCGTTCACCCGTTTGTACTTCTGAAACAGGAGCTGTGATTCGGATGTTTGGGACGACCACCAGGTACCACAGGTCGTGTCTGGCTCGAGTGTCCAACAGTGTAATGGAGAGACATCAGCAGAGATACAGATAGTAAGCACTGTTGTGTATTCTTAGGCACCAGAACATTTTGTTTCTCATAGATGTTTTTTATGCTTTTGGCAACACAATATATGTATTTTCCACTCTCTGTGATTTCAATATTGTAGGTGTTGAAAGAAAGCATGAGAGATCAACCCTCAGGAGCTCCACAGAGCAGCAGAAACGGTGGGTCTCAGCACTGCATCTTTACCTTTATAATGGGAGTCAGTGGTACTGGAGTTGTAAATTAATATTAATGTTCATGTAGTTACGGGAACATTATCTAAAACGGGGAGGTTCAAATAAATTAATGATTGATGAGTAGAGTTATTGTATTTTTGTGTCTTCTGTTTGTTTTCATTATAATTATTTTGAGTTTTTTGAAGTAGCAAAAGCAAAATGTGGCAAAGGCTTATTTATGTTATTATGTAACGTTCATTGTATAATAGTACATGTATATGTGAGAGTGTGTAACTACTATATTAGACGTTACTCATCTTACTTATTGTGCTTCCAAATTACTTATCTGTTCTCACCTGGCTCTGGGTTGAAAGTTTTGTTCAGTGAGTGTTTCACAGTGTTTACAGTTTGCTTGTATTTTTTCACTCCCACAGATTTCTCAAGGAGTTCTTTCACTCCAGACGAAGAAGAAAACTCTGACTTAACTGAGTACGTCCACAACATGTAATATGTTTGCAATCACATACTCGAGGCTAATGTTTCCCTTCAGGTGTCAGGTCAAGGTTTTAATTAAGTAAAACAAATCCCTGTGATTCCATGCTTTATAGATTAGAACTGCTGTATTCACACCACTCATCTTTTTTAGTCTGTCTACAATCAAATGTTGCAGAGGTGAATGCTAAAGCACATGATAGCTTTGGAAAAACAATGTTTAATCCTCAAAAATATGTAATAATAATTAGTTACATTCATATAGCGCCTTTCACAAACCCCAGGACGCTTTACATAGCCATAAGTAAATATAATAATGAGGTGTGGTGAATCCAAAGAAGCAAAGATCTGAAGGATAACAGGGACGTAGAGTTACGAAGAGAGGATGGTAGAGAGCTCCAAAGACTGGGGGCTGCAGCACTGAAAGATCTGTCACCCAAAGTCGAAAGTCTAGTTGAAGGAACAGAAGACCGGAGTTAGAGGATCTGAGGATGCGTGAAGGTTGATGAGGTCTGAGAGAGAAACGGGAGCCAGACCATGAAGATCCTTGAAAGTTAGAAGAAGAATTTTGAACTTGATCCTAGCCTCAGTGAGAAGGCAGTGAAGTTGCAGAAGACAAGGCGTGATATGAGCTGTGCCTTTGGTGTAAGTCAGAACTCTGGCTGCTGAGTTTTGGACGTACTGAAGACGATTAATCGGTTTAACTGGAAGACTGTAGTAAAGTGAGGTACAGTAATCAATACAGGAAAATGTGAAAGGTTTTATCAACATTGACGCATCACTGTCACTGAGCATAGGGCCAAGTAAAGAAACCCAGACCTCCCTCTCCCCGGCTACTGCTTCCAGCTCTTCCGGGGGTATACCGAGGCGTTCCCAGGCCAGTCGAGACATGTAGTCTCTCCAGCGTTTTTTTGGTCTGCCCCAGGGCCTCCTCCCTGTTGGACACGCCCCGAACACCTCACCAGGAAGGCGTCCAGGAGGCAACTAAACCAGACGCCCGAACCACCTCAACTGGCTCCACTCCGAGTCTCTCCCAGATGTCCGAGCTCCTAACCCTGTCTCTAAGGGAGAGTCCAGACGCCCTGCGGAGAAAACTCATTTCAGCTGCTTGTACCCGCGATCTCATTCTTTCAGTCATTACCCAAAGCTCGTGACCATAGGTGAGGGTTAGGACGTAGATTGAACGGCAAATCGAGAGCTTTGCTTTTCTGCTCAGCTCTCTCTTCACCACAACAGACCTGTACAGAGCCCGCATTACTGCTGACGCTGCACCGATCCGCCTGTCAATCTCACGCTCCATCTTTCCCTCACTCGTGAACAAGACCCCGAGGTATTTAAACTCCTCCACTTGAGGCAGGATCTCACTTCCAACCTGGAGAGAGCACTCCACCCTTTTCCGACTGAGTACCATGGACTTCGACTTGGAGGTGCCGAGCTTAGATACAAGATCAGGTTGATGAACTGTAGGTAGAGCTCTTTAACACGATTGGTGCTAACGTTGGTCACTTGTTTTGTGTTTCAGAAGCAGTTATGTGGATGTGAACAGAGAGGTTTTGGTGCTGCTGATGTTCCGCTGTTTGGACTGCTCCGGAGAGTGTCACATTCAGGGGAAGGGCAAAGGAGGGAATCTTTCTCTCAAACAGGAGTGTGTGAACTGTCGTCACTGCAGACTGTGGACTTCGCAGCCAGCTTTTGTGACAAAAGACAAGGTAAACCATTTTTTTCGATGACAAATATAAGATTATTTTTGTTCTCTTTAAGGTGTGTTAATTTATCATACTTCTTGGGATTATTTAAAAAATAGCACATTGTTACTGATTGAGGAAAGTGAAGCAGTTACAGAAGTGAATTAATTAATGAATACATTAAAACAGACCAATAACATCTGTTACAAACCCACGCGGACACAGGGAGAACACACCACACTCCTCACAGACAGTGACCCGGAGGAAACCCACGCGGACACAGGGAGAACACACCACACTCCACACAGATAGTCACCCGGAGGAAACCCACACAGACACAGGGAGAACACACCACACTCCTCACAGACCGTGACCCGGAGGAAACCCACGTGGACACAGGGAGAACACACCACACTCCTCACAGACAGTCACCTGGAGGAAGCCCATGTGGACTGCGACACTACCGTGCCGCCCTGTGAACATCCAGTGAACCTGAACTGAATGCATGAAGACACCATTTCTTCTTTGGTCCAGATGAGGGAGCCAAACTACAAATGTAAATGGACCCTTAATTCCAGGCTTAGCTGATCTTCTACTATTAATCCTCGCTGTACTTATACCAGTGCCCAACCCAAACAGATATTCACTATAATGAATGCATTAAGCCGGAATTACCACAACAAACAGTATCACAGAAGGCTGTGGTAAACAAGAACAAAGTATCTTGGAGCTGTCCCAAAATTAAAACTTTAAATGGGACATTTTCTTCCCCATTGTCCCCAAGTGAACATGGTTCTGTTTGGTTCTGGTTCTTAATTAAACGTCTGTGATTTGCTTTGGTCAAAATACCACAAGGATCAGACCCCACAGCAGTGTTCTCCCCCTGTGTAAACAGCCCTGTTCAGAACGCCTGCTTTCAGCACCTGTTCCTTTAAATGATAATGAGCCGTTCGCTGTTCACCCCGACCCCGAGCGCACAGCAGTGAGGAGTGAGAAGCTTTGGTTTTTAGCCTTTTTCGCTCAGTTCTCTTCCTTTCTCCATTTTTATTCATTGCTCTTATTCCTCCACACACATTGTGTATGTTTTGCTCCATTTAAATACGTCTTTTACCTCTCACAAAAACATGAGTAGAGTGCTGTGATTGGAGAAACTCTGGCAGTTCTAAATTGTCTGCAGAATGGCTGCAGAATGACTTTCTGACTGCTTGCTCTTATTTACTGTCTGTTTTCTTTGCCTCTCCTCAGGTGGCAGATATGCATTTGGCAAGAGTATGTGGTTCCAACAGCTTGAACTCAGATCAGGATTACCACAAGAGAAGTCTTTTAATGCCGACTCATCAGAACAAAAATCCTGTGCAGGAGGAAGTAGATGCTAACGACAACGATTTAATAGTGAAACGAGAAGCTGAAGATGTTGAGAAAGTGACCGAGAGTCTCGTGATGGAGATGTATGAGGATAACGATCCAGATACCTTGGTCAAATACGAGGACAGCGTTGAGGAGGATGACTTTAATGTTGAAAATGTATCGGCACGGGACGGGACGCCATCTCAAACCTCATTGGCCGGACAGGTTGAGGGGGTTCCTGATGAACACGGCACAAGTGATTTGTCCACCGAAGAGAGCGAGGAAGAGAGTGAGGAAGACAGCTCCGAAGATGATTCGGAAGAGGGCTGGCATAAGTCCATGGGCGAAGAACGTCCTGATGCTGATTGGACCAACAAGAAAATAATTCAGAACACTATTAAACCAATTATTTGGTGCATAGACTGTGGGGCTGTTGCACATATGTTCTGCATACTTCGGAGGCACCAGAGGATCTACGGCTGTGCAGAGTGTGGTATGGGAGAGAGTGTCGAGAACGCGGAGAGCTCCAGTTTTAAAGACTTCTCTGTTTATTTTACGGACATACAGAGTTTCCATAAGCATGCTATCGTTATGCACGGAGCCACAGAAAACCTTCCCGAACGTATGATCTGCCCGGACTGCAACAAGACTATCAGGGTGCAAACTGACCCCAACAAAAAGGGCCATGTGTGCGAGTACAAGAGCAAACCGTTTTGCTGCCCCGTGTGCCGCAAACGCTTTGCTACAGAAATCGGCCAGAAAGTGCACTACCGCAGACTGCACGGAGAATACACGCACACCTGCAAGTATTGCATGATTGAATTTGACAGTAAGGTGTCCAAACTCAAGCATGAGCATACACACAGCAAAGAGAAACTGGCCTACATCTGCCCAGAGTGCCCCGAGAAGTTTAAAGATTTCATAGCACGTAATCAGCACCTGAAGAGCCACGGAGGCCAAAAGCAATACATCTGCAGCACGTGTGGCCGGCCATTCTATTCCCTGAGTGTATACGAGAGGCACATGCTCACCCACTCGGGAGAAAAGCCCTTCAAGTGTGAGGTGTGCGAGCGTTCCTTCAACCAAGCCGGGCACCTGAAGTCTCACATGCGTCTCCACACGGGAGAGAGGCCCTTCATGTGCGAGCAGTGCGGAGAGTGTTTTAACCACAACGTCAGCTTGAAGAACCATGTGCAGCGCTATCACGGTGATTCCACTCCTCTGTCGGTGAAGGAGAACAAACAGAAAGGTACGGGAAATAAAACCAAGCATAAAAAGCGGAGAAGGACGAACTCTAAACTGGACATGAAGATGGAAGGTACAGACACAAGTGCTGATCTAGACTCTTCGACGGAGAGCCAAGACTCTTCTTCAGAAGAGACAGAAGCGAGGAAGAAAAGGGGCAGCAAGGACAGAGCTAGAAGGAGGAAATGGAAGAAAACACAGCTCCACACAGCTTCAGAGTCCTGGGGTTGTGGGTTCAATCCCAGCCTCGGCTAACCGTCTGTGAGGAGCTTGGTGTGTTCTCCCTGTGTCAGCACAGAATAATTGGTTATCCCATGTTTTCTGATTTAACGCAGACCACAAAAAACTGACTGTCTTATGTGCAAATGCACTGAAGGTTTTTTTCCCCCCTAATGTCCCCTTCTGAAGGGCATCTCTCAATTTAAATCCAGTTG